>NC_030809.1:48059489-48360948 GCF_001704415.2 Capra hircus | reverse complement strand
TCACTCTCTCTTGCTAGACGATTTAAGCCCACAGTGATGCATTTATGAAATGCAGAAAGCCCTAAAAATATTATCAACCAGTTTTCTGATTTTACAGTCTCCACAAGTGTGCAGATATGGTGAGCATATCAACTAATCTAATGTAAGTCTAAGCACTGAAGAAAAACAAAGCATTGCTTGCAAATACTTAACAAGCATACAATAACTGGATGCCATATTACTTTATTTCCTGCTATATATTGTTCAGTTTGAGGAACATGATCTTCAATATAATAAATGGAGTATAATATACTGTTCATTTTCCCATTGACACCAAACAATTTTTATATTAAATGTTAATATGTTCTTCATTACAATTTTTGAAGCATTTTACATTGCATATGTTCGGGTTTTATATAATCCTTCAAGATAATTTTAATAACATTTCAGCTTCAGAGAATTCAAAACCAGAAAGTAGTAAAGATTTATAAGCACATCTAGAGTTCCCCTTAAACTGGGGCATGAAAACAAAGTACTCTCAACTACGTGTCATTGGCGATCCAACGTTTGCTTCATATAGCTATTTAAAATGATGCAATTTTGACTCCAGAACTTGCATACTAAAATGTGCTTTTTCCAAGATGCTTATTCTTTCAATACAGTCAGACCTCGCTTTACAACTATGCATTTTCCTGTGAAATATATATAAATTGAAAATCTCTATTTAGTGAGTCATGAATGCAGTTATTTTATTTTAACTACAGATATGCATTCTCACAGAAAAATAACTTTAACCACAATAGGTCATATAAATGACTTTTAAGGCTTCTTAAATGATTCAAGATGTATTCTGCGTTTAAATGCACAGTAAATATGCATTTACTGCTGACAGTACTTGCACAAAAGTTTTGAAATCAAATGGGTATGTCTTGTTCATCCATATTATTAAAAACATAGATATGTTCAAATCATTCAGTATCTGCCATGTTTGATATTCATACTAATTTCATATGTTTAGACCTCATGATGTATTTTTGTTCCTGGCATTCAACAGAGTTAACCGGAAAAATCACTCAACAGACATCCAATTAAATGTTGGTAATTCTGACCAGTTCTTGTACACAGAAGTAAAAGAACTATTATTTAAATATTTTAAAGTAGATACTGATTGATATAATAGAATCATTTTAAAATAATTTACTTAATTTGTATAATTTCCTTAAAACAATGTTTAGTAAATAGCAACATACTAAAAATTTGGAATCTCAATAACTGCCCTTAAAACACTGAATCAATATTTATTAGAAAATTAAAATCTTGTATAATACTTTTGAGGGGTCAGGTGGCTCAGACAGTTAAGTGTCTGTCTACAATGTGGGAGACCAGGGTTCGATCCCTGGGTCGGGAAGGTCCCTGGAGAGGGAAACGGCAATCCACTCCAGTTTTACTGCCTGGAAAATCCCATGGACAGAGGAGCCTGGTAGGCTACAGTCCATGGGGTCGCAAAGAGTCGGACACGACTGAGTGATCTTCTTCTTCTATTTTTTTATATGTATGAAATTATTTAGTACCACAACCATATGAGGCAAGAACCATTATTATTCCCATTTTATAGATCAGAAAACTGAGGCTCTCAAAGGTCAAGTAATTTGCCCAAGGTCAGATATGTAGCGAACATTATAGCCAAGATTTTAACCCAAGCAGTTTTCTCCAGAATCAATCATCTTAATTATTGCATTAACCTATAACCTGTAATCTTACACTCTGGAGGGGGCAAAGTAGCAGAAAAAGAGTAAACAAATTCTTCACTTAATGAGCGAGAAGAAGGCAGATTTTCTGTACAATGTCTAGTGAGTCTAATTATTACTAAATTATTGATCCATTCCCCTAAAAGTATATGGGACATTAATAAGGCAATTTCATTTTATATTTAAAGCAATCGAATGCAATTTGATCCTCAAAGAAATTACTAAAAGAGACTGTTTTGTTTTGCTGTTTACCAAGTTAGTAGAGCATCAACCTCTAATTCCACCCTCAACCTCTAACACACTCATGCCTATACATGTATGCACGCGCACACACACACACATTTCTGGTCTATCTAGGTAATTTGATGTTTCTGGAAACAGAAGGCAGCTGAGAAGAACAATGTCCCTACTGTATAATGTGCTTTCCAGTTCTGCGCTTTCCTCATAAAAACCATAGGCAGGTGATACAGTTTTTAGTAATTGACTGACATGGTTTTGTGAGATTTGGGAGGCAAAAAGACCAGGGTGAGAAGGCATCTCTTCCACTTACTCACTGAGTTACCTCAAGCAATTTATTTAATTTCCCTGAGCTTTAGGTCCCTTGTCTAAAAGATGAGAATGATAATATCTACCTCATAAAGTTATCATATGTAGGCCCGCCCAGGACAAGAATACAAATAGAGACCCACATACCATATGTCTAAATATTTAAAAGTTATAAATCAAGCCAACAAACTGTTAAATAAAATATGTTCTGTCCTCCTACCTCGACAAATATACCTTTATAATGACAAAATCCAAAACAATATGTGTAAAGCTATGATTTTTATAGGACCAAAAGTTGGCAAATATCAAAGACCAGGCCTTCTGTTGATGGGCCAGCAGTTTGGGGATGAGTAATAAAATAAAAACTTATATGATGCAAATTTTGATTCATTAATTTCATAACACTTTTTTGGGCTTCATTTCAGCAACATGATTAGGTTGTTTAAAAAAAATTAAGATTTTTTTTACACATTTTCTATTGACTATGATGATCTAAAGTCTTTTTAAAATTACATATAATTAAATTAAAAATATGTACAAAACATATACTTTATCAGACTATATGACATAAAATAAATATAAAAATCAAAATAAATGTTTTTCATGTATTCAAAAGTTATCTCTTTCTAACACTTGCTTATCAATATTATCAAACATAAATCAAAATTATTTAAAACAATGAACACTTTTGTTTTAAAATATAAATAAAGTCTTATCAACTATTTTATAAACTTATTCATAAATTCCAATATTCAGTCCCTCTAACTGCTAATATAAAGAATGAATATCATATTTATTCTATGTTACATATATACACACACAAATTTAAGAGTAATATAGATTGTTTTTATAGCAAAACATTTTCATACACAAGTGCTATAAAATCTATGTTAATTAATGAGTAACGACTGTAACCACTAATCAGAACACATAATGAAAACAAAAAAAAATGAAGCTCAAAAGTTCTGGGAAACAATGTTATGCAAGAATCTTTGTACTTCCAACATTAGAGAAAGAATCTGACTCTCACAAGAATCTTTTCATTGCTCGAATCCTCACCATACTCCGAAGCAGTATTCATCTCTGAGGTCAACAACAGCACTTCATGTATTTACACAGCATTCAGAAACTTTATCCTTCATTTCAGAGACACAGAGCAAGAGATGTGGAAAAGTATTACTCTAGGGTCAGGGGAACAGATGTCTAAGGCTAAGAGCCATATTTTGTCCATGCTGAGTGCCTGTCCTCGAGGAGTTCACTCTCCAACCTAACTTTGAAAATGCCAATGAATCTTAAAAATGTATGTTTTGTTGTTTTTGTTTTTGTTGTTTGTTGCTCTTGTGATATGAATGTTCTCTAAAACACAGGACTCAACGTTTGGTTCCCTCTTGACCAGGTCTAAGGGGTGTCTGGGTTATATGTGTTAAATATGCAGACAATAGAGTATATCAGGTACGCAGAAAGTGTTCACTAGATAGTAGTCATTTTAATGCTGAGTTTTATCAAGTTTAAAGTGTCTACTCAAACTGAATACTGTATATGTGCAATATTTTGTGATACTTATACTATATCTTAAACATCCATTGTAGAATTAGGAGAAGTGTCTACTTCTATAATAATAATGATTAATTTTGAGATTTCCATTCATCCATTCTTCTATTAAGCTAAAACTTACTAGGTCCCTACTATATGCAAGGAACTGTCAGGAATTCTGATAATACAAAGGTGTGACCCTCAATCTGAACAAGTCTACAATTTAGATCAGTGGTTTTCAACTGGAGGCAATATAAAGCCTTCAGGGGACATTTGACAATGTCTGAAGATAAGGACAGAAATTGTATGGACCTAACAGAAGCAGACGATATTAAGAAGAGGTGGCAAGAAAACAGATGAACTGTACAAAAAAGATCTTCAAGACCCAGATAATCATGATGATGTGATCACGAATCTAGAGCCAGACATCTTGGAATGTGAAGTCAACTGGGCCTTAGAAAGCATCACTATGAACAAAGCTAGTGAAGGTGATGGAATTGTTTCAAATCCTGAAAGATGATGCTGTGAAAGTGCTGCACTCAATATGCCAGCACATTTGGAAAGCTCAGCAGTGGCCACAGGACTGGAAAAGGTCAGTTTTCATTGCAATTCCAAAGAAAGGCAATGCAAAAGAATGCTCAAACTACTGAACAATTGCACTCATCTCACATGCTAGTAAAGTAATGCTCAAAATTCTCCAAGCCAGGCTTCAGTAATATGTGAACCGTGAACTCTCTGATGTTCAAGCTGGTTTTAGAAAAGGCAGAAGAACCAGAGATCACATTGCCAACATCCGTTGGATCATGGAAAAAGCAAGAGAGTTCCAGAAAACCATCTATTTCTGCTTTATTGACTATGCCAAAGCCTTTGACTGTATGGATCACAAGTAACTGTGGAAAATTCTGAAAGAGATGGGAATACCAGACCACCTGACCTGCCTCTTGAGAAACCTATATGCAGGTCAGGAAGTAACAGTTAGAACTGGACATGGAAAAACAGACTGGTTCCAAATAGGAAAAGGAGTACGTCAAGGCTGTATATTGTCACCCTGCTTATTTAACTTATATGCAGAGTATATCATGAGAAACGCTGGACTGGAAGAAACACAAGCTGGAATCAAGATTGCCGGGAGAAATATCAATAACCTCACATATGCAATGACACCACCCTTATAGCAGAAAGTGAAGAGGAGCTAAAGAGCCTCTTGATGAAAGTGAAAGAGGAGAGTGAAAAGTTGGCTTAAACCTCAACATTCAGAAAACGAAGATCATGGCATCTGGTCCCATCACTTTATGGAAAATAGATGGGGAAACAGTAGAAACGGTGTCAGACTTTATATTTTTGGGCTCCAAAATCACTGCAGATGGTGACTACAGCCATGAAATTAAAAGACACTTACTCTTTGGAAGAAAAGTTATGACCAACCTAGATAGCATATTCAAAAAGCAGAGACATTACTTTGCCGACTAAGGTCCGTCTAGTCAAGGCTATGGTTTTTGCTGTGGTCATGTATGGATGTGAGAGTTGGACTGTGATTAAGGCTGAGCGCCGAAGAATTGATGCTTTTGAACTGTGGTGTTGGAGAAGACTCTTGAGAGTCCCTTGGACTGCAAGGAGATCCAACTAGTCCATTCTGAAGGAGATCAACCCTGGGATTTCTTTGGAAGGAATGATGCTAAAGCTGAAGCTCCAATACTTTGGCCACCTCATGCAAAGAGTTGACTCATTGGTAAGACTCTGATGCTGGGAGGGATTGGGGGCAGGAGGAGAAGGGGACAACTGAGGATGAGATGGCTGGATGGCATCACGGACTCGATGGACGTGAGTCTGAGTGAACTCTGGGAGATGGTGATGAACAGGGAGGCCTGGCATGCTGCGATTCATGGGGTCACAAAGAGTCAGACACGACTGAGCAACTGAACTGAACTGAACTGAACTGAAGACATTATTGGTTGTCATAACTGGGGATGGATCAAAGGATGCTACTGGCATCTAGTAAGTAGATGCCAGTGATGCTGATAATGTTCTGTAATACCCAGGACCACGCCAAAAGCTGACAACAATGAATTATCTGGCTCAAAATGTCAATAGAGCCAAGAACAATCAATACTAGTCTAGTGAGAGAAATAAACTATGCCTATACACTGTGTATCTAAAATAAAGTTAAAGTAGCTCAAGGTTTCTCACTGAGGAATTATATTCAGCCTTGAACTTACTAGGTCTTCTTGGGACTGTGTCTGAAGCATGATAGTTTCAGAGTATCATTCAGTCCATTTGAATAATAGCATCTGTAGCTGTGTTGGCAGAATAATGGCACTCCAAAGATGTTCATGTCCTAAACTCTACCACCTGCTAATATATTATTTAACATGTCAATGGGGAATTAAGATTGCCAATCAGCTGACCTTAAAATAGGATGATTATGCTGGATTACCTGTATGTCATAATATAATCACAAAAGTCCTTAAATGTAACAGGGAGGCAGAAGAGTCAATGTCAGAGTAATGTCATGTGAGAAATATAAACAACCATTTATTAGTTTTAAAGATGGAAGGGGACCATAAGCCAAAGAATGCAGGCAGCCTCAAGAAAATAGAAAAAGCAACAAAAAGGATTCTCCCCTCTAGCCTCTAGTGAGGAACACAGCCTTACAGACAATTGATTTTAGCATTGTCTACTGTTGTTTTGTTCAGTCACTAAGTTGCATCCAATTCTCTGTGTAGTAAGACCCACTTCAGACTTCTGACCTCCAGAGCTGTAGGATTTGAGCCACACTAAGTTTGTAGAAATTTGTTAGCAGCCAAAACAAAAACAACAACCAACCAAACAAAAATTGATGCAGAACATTTATATATTAACAGAATTTGAGAGAACAAAATACCAGTAAGCAATATTATCATGTGGGATGTTATTTGGTCATTCATTAAACTGGCCTTTGCAAACCATCCTTCTCATTCTGCCAATGTGGATAATGTAGAAACTCTACTCACCAGTACCACTTGGTAGCAATATGACTAACTGCACATACCTAATTTATGGGAATTCATGAAAAAAGAGAATGAAGTTATGTGCTATTTCTATCTCCCTGAACTGAGGAGACATGTGTTAGAGTTCTCACCGCTCTGCTAATTGTCTGTACCACCTTCAACAGGTGTCATCACCTACCTGGACATTGGTTTTCTCAGCTGTAAATTGGACTAGACCATGAGCTTCTTAAGGAAAAGACCCACAGCCTGACCTTATCAATATCAATCACAGTAACCAATGCAAAGAAAGTGTATAATATTTTGTAGAATAAATGAACCGTCTCTATGTTTCTATAATCATCATGCTATCTCTTCTAGTAATACCTCAGTGGAGGGAGATCAGGAGATCAAACTTGACATTTTTGAAGGAGAGCTAGACTTAGAAATTTTAATTCCATGGTTTACTACCAATCACCCACAAATACCATTTCAGTGACTCTCACAAGGAGTCCAATAATATCACAAGATTTTAGTGAAATAAATGGAATTCTGCAACCCATTTTAAAGACTTATAAGAAAATATATAGCTTTGCTTAAAAGTAAGAGGTAAACTCATTATGATATAGATTTACTTCCTGACATTTAATTAGAGAAAGGGAAATATTAACTATGTCTCAAATAGAGAAAGATCAGCTGAAAAACAAAATAAAACAAAACAGAAACACTAAATTGTGGAAATATCCATTACAAATATTGACTCCTATTTTATCTAGTTTTTAATCCTTCAATTAAATCCTAACTTACAATAACTGGTACAATTAAAAGCCCCCAGAAAAGCCTTCTTTGCTATTCAAACTCCAACTGAACTTCTCTTTGAACACTTTATATTAGGATCCAAGTTTTGATTATTGGATATTTTGGCCATTAACTATATTCTGTTTTCAAATTGATTTAAATACTCTGGATGAAAAATTTTACCTTCCTGATGCAGTTCTCTGGTCTTACCTTTTTAATAAATTTTCTACAAAACTTTCTATAGCCTTCAGCACATGAAAAATATCATTTGGTTTAAAGTGAATATTAGCTATACTGAGTACAGAGGCGTCTCAGTATTTTTATCAAATAAGCTTGGAGATTTGATCCAATTCAGGTGAAACAGTAATGAGTATTGACAATCCAGAGAAAAAGAAAATGTCTATAAATCCATTAGTCACATTAAAGCAACCAAAAGAAGGACTAGTGCAAATAATGTTAAAAGAAAGGAAGGGAGGTGGGAAAGAAGGAAGGGCAGAAGGAAGAGGAAAGGACTGAATTTCTAGTCTGTGTAAAAGGAAAAGCCTGATAAAAAGGCATCCTTTGTGGATGGCTGTCATATTTGGTGTTATTGTACAGGTCCCACTGCCCTTGGTCTACACAAATGTCACAGAAATAAGAGTTGATGGATAAGCATTTAAATCATAAGGAAAGGCCATTCAGAATCACATGCTTTATATGTTAGACATTACGCAATTGAAAGCTGCTCTTCAGAGAGCCCTGAAACTTGAAAATAAACAAGACCTAGCAGTTAACTGGAGAAGGTGATGGCACCCCACTCCAGTACTCTTGCCTGGAAAATTCCAAGGGCGGAGGAGCCTAGTGGGCTGCCATCCATGGGGTCGCGAAGAGTTGGATACGACTGAAGTGGCTTAGCAGCAGCAGCAGCAGCAGCAGCAGCAGCATGTTAACTGAAATAGGTTTTATTTTTAAACATTTTACAGCCTATTTTCACCAACTCTAACTTCTTTTTCTCCACAACACATGCCCATATGCATATGATATTGCTCTTAGGAATTTCAACTTGAATCCAGCATGACCAGTAACTCTCTACTGTTAATCCAAATACTGTCTAGAGACTGCAGCCATTAGCACTCCTGGTCCCTGGGCCATGCCAACTTATTTTTTAAAAACGAAGAGGATGATCTCAATTCATTTCATCTCATTTTAGGATGGTAAGTAGGAAATCAAATATAATAAATCTTTTTATATTCTTTATTTCTTAAAGCAACCATACTTAGAGTTTGAGGAATTTTGAAATCTGATAAACACTTTAATCCATGGTTTCCAAACATTGCCCTAAGTTTTTAATTCTTATCTAAAATGAGAAGGAGAATGCATTTTATATACACCAAATTTCATAAAAAATTCAATATGCCCTATCCCGTTGTTTCCATTCATTCCTAAAAGTCTTCAAAGTATATTTTGTACTTAGTTGATTTGGTATACATTTAATGTTTTTACAAAAATTACTTTGTAAAAATTTTAAGTGGTTCAATTTTCCAAAATTCTGCCAAGTTCATAAAACAATGGCAAATTAAGCATAAGGTACAATGCAACGAAATTTCATAAAAATAAGTGAGCCACTAAGTATCTAGTATTTACTCAATAATGCTTGAAAGTGTTTGGAAATAATTATTATTGTCTTATATTCTTACCTGGCTTTAACAGTTTTAATATACCTGAAACCATCTTCCACACATACTGTAGAAGAACAATCTGCTAAAAATTTTAATTGTCCTAGTCCCTTTATTGTAAATAACTCAAGATGCTAAAAATACTTTTTCCTGTATCCTCCATCCTGGAAGAATAGTCAAGATTTCATTTCATTTCTAAACTTTTCTGGTCCTAGAGAATTTCTAAACTTTTCTGGTTCAAAGCAAAGACTCATGGACAGAGATGAAAACTGTCTAAAAGGATGAGAAATCCAAGGTTTGAGGGAGGAGGCATTTGTCCAAATGCAATTTTTTTAATTTTTCATTTCAAAAATCATAGAGCAAATTCACACCTTTACAATAAGATATTCGCTTCCACCTCAATGCACCTTACAATCCCCACTCCATTTCTAGAAAGCATTTCACTATTTTCTCTAAGACAGACTATTCAGTGATCCTGGATAAATAACCAAAATCACTGTGCTCAAGGTTTCTCTGCTCTTAGTTCTAATTGCAATTAATGGCTCATGTTATGCCTTATAATATGTTCACTGATTTCAGTATTATCTTACAAGGGGAAGTTATTTTCTGATAAATCACATTATCATTTTTATGTTAACTTTAAGCAGATATACAAAGGTAGTCATCTTCTTACAATCTCTACCCACAATATAAACATATCCTTATCTTCTGCCTGGGATGAATACTCAAAAAACAAAGAACAGGAATGAAACATAGTCACATCTTTAGAAATCTCTTAAATGGGTAAGATTACTTATGGGAAAGACAATTTTTCCAGTGGGTATATCAGTCACGTCCAACTCTTTGCAACCTCAAGGACTGTAGCCCACCAGGTTCCTCTGTCCATGGAATTCTCCAGGCAAGAATAGTAGAGTGGGTTGTCATTCCCTTCTCCAGGGGATTTTCCCAACCCAGGGATCAATTCCAGGTCTCACGCATCGCAAGCAGATTCTTTACCATTTGAGTTACCCAGGAAGCTCGGGGTATGTTTCCTAGCGTAAGACAATATTCCATAAAGCAAAATGGTACACAAGAGCCCATGGGGGGAAAAATTACTCGAAAACCACAAATTAGTATTATTTATCTACCTCCTGGGTAAAGCATGTCTGTCATTCAGGAAGAATTTAATGAGGACAAACATAGGGTGCTGAGAAATGCCCTTCTACGAGCGTCTATGCTATAGATGTCTTTTGTGCTATCCTAATTTTTCCCCTTTTTCTTATTTCCAAATAATGACCAATAATTGCCCTTGTTTGCCAGTGTTGAAACTGAATTAATTTAATAAGGCATCAACTGAATCAATGTTTACAAATAGCTATATTTTTCATTGCTCATTATTTCAAGAAAGAACTCCAAATTTTCCTTCTGTTTCTCAATTATCTAAACTGCATCAGTAAAGGTTGGCCTTTACTAAATGTAAATAACCAAATATACACTTAAGGAATTTTATTAAATAAATACCATTTATTTCTTAGATTTGAGGTGGCTTCTACTTAAAAGCTAAAGACCATATCAGCAAAACCAAAGTAATATGGCATTACTTTCTTACTTTCCTTAGAATCTTAAATGGATCTAATTTATAAATTTATATGACTTTCCTCATAGCTCACAAACTTTTTAGACAAAATCTGTACCACAAATTCTCTCTGAAATAAAGGACAGCACATTTACCATTTCTCCTCAGGCTACAATGTGTGAGTTTTACATATTATATGATGTTTTTAGTTTAAGCAAAATACAAACACTGATTGAACAGTATCTGAACTCTTATAACCTTATCAATTCACCACAAGTTATGTATTTTTTAAGAGAGTCTTATTTTATCTTTTAAGAATGTAGGAATTTTGAAGTTAAGAATGCCGAAAGACAAAGTTAAATATTCATTCAAACCATGCTTTTTCCATGTTTCCACTCCATGCCAAAGTACATTCTTGGAGTGCCCACTTTGCAAATTGCACAGTGCCTAAGTACTTAGAGGTCTTAAAGGTTTTCAATAATTCCAGGAAAATAAGCGCCTAACCTCACTGGTATATAGCTTTAAGTTGCCACCTTCTGTATTAATTTGATGCATTAAATTCACACAAGAGGGATGTATGATGTGATGTGAAATGCAGAATTTAAAATTTAAGAGTTTCTCATTGATGTACATGATATTATAAGCAATACTGAAGAAACAAAGGTGAGCTCATGTACTTAATTAAATTGACAGTCAAAAGCTTTGCATATTGAAGTTGTCATTATATCTTTTTTAAAAAGACATTCTTTCAGCAATAAACTCTAGTATTTCTTAACACTACTTCACCCTTTTCAATAAGTGAAAGCTATAAAGAAATCTGAAGGATCTATTTGTTGCTAAATATTACACAAAGACATTCTATTTAGCAAAATATCCATTATATTTATGCTTTACCTGAATCCTCTCTGCATTGAGAAGTGAACAGCACTTGTTATCTCTTAGTCTATAGTGGGTGTTTAAAGAATAGGAATTCATCACTACCCAATTGTGATAGCCTTTATTCATTCTACTCTCCAGGTATAGCTGTTATCAGCAGAAAGTAGTGGATGGCAGGGATAGAGGGAATCAGATTTTCAGTGACATTTACCCCCAGAAAAGAAAAGTATTAATAAGAGAAACAGCCCTTATGTATGCTGCATATTTGGAAAATTGTTCAATGTCTTTACTTGGTAGGAGGCTTTCTCCCTGCCTTCAAGAAGAGAATGAGAAATAAAAATTTACTATGTGGTATGAAATCACAAAAGAGAGAGAGAGAAATAGAAGCTTTGTGTATTTTATTTATTTCTAGAAACAAATAAATGATTTTGGATATATCATCATTCAGTAGCCAAATCTTGCAATATTAAAGATGTAAGAAGTCAGAAAAGAAAAACAAAACTACCATTTAGTCAAATCAGTATTAAGAAATATCAAGATTCTAAAACCACTTAGCTTTATTTGTATAATGTGAAATATATAAACATGGGAAAATATTATAATAATTTTAACTTCTATCTTTTAATCACATATTTCAGGGAGAATCATTTGGCTAAATCTTTGTTAAATAAAGTTAGTTTTACATTTTAATGGAAAGTAGAGTTTAAGAAGAGAACTATTCCATAATCTCACTGTGAAATTGTCAAAAACACTAAGTCACATTGGTTATAATCAGAATTGATAAAAATGGAAAATATTTTTTCCTGGATCCATGCCAGTGATATATGTTATAGTATTTACTTTTTATATTAACTTTATAGGTTATAAAAAGGTTCCAGATTGGATTCTCATTTATGATACTGGACATTGGAGAGTAGAGTTTGTGATCAACCTCTACAAAAGGAATCTCTATAGAAAAATCTATAGAAACAAGAGAAAAAACAACAACAACAACAACAAAAACCCAAGAGATCAGAAATCAAACAGGGCTTTTAAAAAACACATGATTAGAAAAAGCTGTAACTACATACATAGTCAATAAATCTTCAACAAAGGAGGCAAGAATATAAAATGGGAAAAAGACAGTCTCTTGAGCAAGTCGTGTTGGGTAAGTTGGGCAGCTGCATGTGAATCAATGAAGTCAGAACACACCCTCAAACCATGTACTAAAATAAACTCAAAATGGTTTAAAGACTTAAACATAAGACATGACACCATAAAACTCCTAGAAAAGATCATAGGCAAAACATTTTATGACTTAAACCATACCACTGTTTCCTTTGGTCATCTCCCAAGGCAATAGAAATAAAAACAACAATAAATAAATGGGGCTTAATCAAATTTTCAAGCTTTTGCACGCAAAGGAAATCATAAACAAAACAAAAAGACAACCTACAGAATGGGAGAAAATATCAATATTTTCAAATGATACAAATAAGAAGGGCTAACTTCCCAAAAATACACAATCAGCTCAGACAACTCAATGACATAATACAACCCAATTGAAAATATGCAGAAGATCTAAATAGACTTTTCTCCAAAGAAGACATAAGTGTGTGAAAATATGCTCAGTATTGCTAATTATTAGAGAAATGTGAATCAAAACTATAATGCGGTATCACCTCACACTGGTCAGAATGGCCATCATCAAAAAACAAATGCTGGAGACGGTGTGGAGGAAAGCGAACCTTTCTACACTCTTGCTGGGAGTGTAAATTGGTCATTGTGTAAATTGGGAGCAAGTTGTAAACTGGGAGTGTAAATTGGAAAACAATACAGAGACTCCTCAAAAAACTTAAAGTAGAGTTGCCATATATTCAGCAATCCTGTTCCTAAGCATACATACATGCAAAACTATAATTAAAAAAGACAGATGCACCCCTATGCTCACTTCATACAGCACTACATACAATACCCAAGACATGAGACAGCCTAAATGCCCATTGACAGATGAATGGATAAAGAAGATGTGGTGTGTACACATTCATATAATACAGAAAACATGATCCCAAGACAGAAAATAAAATATCTGGAGTCTATTTATCATGCGTGCTCTTCTTATGCCTCCCTTAATCAAATACCCCAAGGACCCATCAAGGGTTTGAGAAAACCATTAATTGAGTGTCAATATCTCTGTGAAAATTCTAACGGGTGTACTTTGGGTACCAGTAAAAGAAAGTTCAGTAGAAGTGGTTTTCCATGATTTCAATGATATACCAGAATATCAGTTTGGCAGAAATTAACCAGCAATACATAACAGCCTAAATAAAAAATGGACTAGATCACAAAGATGGTGCAGTAGCCAAAATAATGTGAAAATAAAATTTGAACCAAGAGGTATTTAGTTATGGAGTGACAAGTTCTAAAACAGATGGGCAACCCACTAATGATTGTTTGATGCATACAACTGAGTAAACTTGGTTTCTAGGTTTGCCTTGAAACCTGGGCTGCTGCAATGCAAAGTCATACTTAATCTCTATTCTAATTCCCATATTTAAGTGAATTCAGAAACTCAGAAGCTCTTAAAGGGAAAGCCAAGAACCCTTCAGGAAGTACCTCCTTACTTTCTCCAAGAGTACCTATAGCCAATTACAAGGATAACTATACCTATAAAAGGTAAATATCTAAATACTTAGGGATCATTCAGCATTAGCTATAAGTAAACAATAATTCATGGACATACAGAATACAAAACAGTCCATGGGTCAGAGGGAAGTTATGAGAATCAGTTATGAAATGGTCACCTTTATAGTTAGAATACTCATGATAGGATCCCTATACCATATTCTGGTTATTTACCGAGAACCTAACTATCTAGATGGAATATCTGTCTCAATAACTAGAAGAATCCCCACAGTGGATTCTTGAACCATGGACAAGTAATATGACCCATGAGATATGACATTAAGAGTTTAGTACCTTGGATCTCCTTCTATCTAACAAAATAGCAAATAACAAAACAAAAAAAATGTTGCATCCCTAAGAAAATCACAAAGAATAGGGCCATCATGAGAGATCAATCACACACTAAAGGAATTAGAAAAAGAACAAAAACAACAAAAATGCCTATAGATAGTAGAAAGAAGGAAATAATAAAATTCAGGAAAGAAATAAATAGAGATTAAAAAGAATAGAAGATAGCAATTAAACTAAGAACTGGTTCTCTGAAAATGTAAGCAAAGTTGACAAAACTTCAGCTAGACTCACAAAAAGAAAGGGGAGGGATAACAGCTCAAATAAATAAAGAAATGAAATAAAGATATTATATACATATATATTATATATATACACATATGTATACATACACACATATATACATACAACAGAGTACTTCTCAGCCTTAAAAAAGGAAAAACTTCCTATTTTCAACAACATGGATGAACCTAAAAGGTTTCATGACTTCCCTGGTGGCTCAGACGGTTAAGCGTCTGTCTACAATGTGGGAGACCTGGGTTAGATCCCTGGGTCAGGAAGATCCCCTGGAGAAGGAAATGGCAATCCACTCCAGTACTATTGCCTGGAAAATCCCATGGACAGAGGAGCCTAGTGAAATAAGTCAAAGACAAATACTCCATGTTATCACTTATATGTGAAATACAAAACATAAAACAAATGGGTGAACATAAAGTGGAAAGAGAATCACAGATGTACTGAACAAGTTAGTGGTTACTAGAAGGGAGAGGGAAGTGGGGAGAGGCAAGACAGGAGTAGGGGATTAAGAGGTACAAACTACTATGCATAAATCAAGACGCTACAAGGATATACTGTCCAACACACATAATATAGCCAATATTTTATAATAACCTTAAATGGTTACAATATTTAAAAATGTTGAATCCCTATGGTGTACATCTGAAATTAATATATTATAAATCATCTATACTACAATTAAGAAATTTGAGTACAAATTTTACCCCAGAGCCATAAAAATCTATTAAATAAATAAAAATAATGAACTCATATAGCTGAATAACAATAAAACAAAAAATCTGACTTAAAAATAGGCAGAGAATCTGAACAGACATTTCACTAAAGAAGACCTACTGATGACCAACAGAAATATGAAAAAATATGTTAGCATCACTAATCAACAGGGAAATGCAAATTAAAACCACAATAAGATGTGGTTTTAATCACATCACATTTTTCCGAATGGCTATTACTAGAAAAAAAAACAAACAAACAAGAAATAAAAAAAGTTGGTGAGGATATAGAGAAAAGAGAACCCTTGGTGCACTGTTGGTGGGAATGTAAATTGGCATATCCACTGTGGAAAACAGTATAAAATTCCTTAAAAAGTTAAAAATAGAACTGCCATATGATCTAGCAATTCTACTTCTGCATATTTATCTGAAGAAAATTAAAAGACTAATTTGAAAAGATATATGCACCCTTATATTCACTGCAGCATTATTTAAAATAGCCAAGATAAGGAAACAACTGAGAGATGAACAGATAAAGATGTGGGATAGATGATAAACAGATGATCAGTTCAGTTCAGTTCAGTCGCTCAGTCATGTCCAACTCTTTGCGACCCCATGAACCGCAGCACGCCAGGCCTCCCTGTCCATCACCAACTCCCGGAGTCCACCCAAACCAGTGTCCATTGAGTCAGTGATGCCATGCAACCATCTCATCCTCTGCTGTCCCCTTCCACTGAGAGATGAACAGATAAAGAAGATGTGAGATATATGATAAACAGATGATAGACAGATAGATATACACATACACATACACACACAATGCAATGCTACTCAGCCTTAAAAAAAGAATGAATCTTACCATTTGCAACAACATAGGTAGACCTTAAGGGTATTATGCTAAATGAAAACAGTCAGAAAAAGACAAAACACGGTACACTTTCATTCAAATGTGCAATCAACAAAACAAACCAAACAAATGAACAAAATATTTTAAAAACTCAAAGATACAGAAAATAGATTGGTGGTTGCCAAAGTAGATGCGGGTCTCGGAGTGGGTGAAATGGGTAAGATGGGTGATATGGATAAAGCGGTACAGACTTTCAGATATAAAATAAATAAGTAATTAGGATGTAACTGACAGCACAGTCAATAATAAAGCAAATCTTACAAAGTCTCATCATAAGAAAAAAATACTTTGGAAATTTGTATAGTGACAAATGGTAACTAGACTTACTATAGTAATTTTGCAATATACGTAAATGCTGAATCATTATGTTGTACAGCTGAAAAGAGCATTATATGTAAATTATACTTCAATAAAAAAATTAAGATTACAAGGTATTATATTGTTTATATCACATTCTTATGACATCTACATCTGATTCTCCAGTTAGACAAGTATTGAAAATAAATGGGTTTTGGAGAGTATTGGCACATTATAATCAGATTCAGTTCAGTTCAGTACAGTCATTCAGTCGTGTCCGACTCTTTACCACCCCACGGACTGCAGCACGCCAGGCCTCCCTGTCCATCACCAACTCCTGGAGTTTACCCAAACTCATGTCCATTGAGTCGGTGATGCTGTCCAACCATTTCATTCTCTGTCATCCCCTTCTCCTCTCGCCCTCAATCTTTCCCATTAGGGTCTTTTCATATGAGTCAGCTCTTCACATTGGGTGGCCAAAGTATTGGAGTTTCAGCTTCAACATCAGTCCTTCCAATGAACATTCAGGACTGATTTCCTTTAGGATGGATTGGTTGGATCTCCTTGCAGTCCAAGGGACTCTCAAGAGCCTTCCCCAACACCACAGTTCAAAAGCATCAATTTTTCAGCACTCAGCTTTCTTTATAGTCCAACTCTCACATCCATACATGACTACTGGAAAGACCATAGCCTTGACTAGGCGGACCTTTGTTGGGAAAGTAATGTCTCTTTTTAATATGCTCTCTAGGTTGGTCATAACTTTTCTTCCAAGGAGTAAATGCCTTTTTATTTCATGGAGTCACCATCATGCAGTCACTATCTGCAGTGATTTTGGAGCCCCCCAAAAATAAAGTCTGCCATTGTTTCCACTGTTTCTCCATCTATTTGCCATGAAGTGATAGGACTGGATGCCATGATCTTTGTTCTCTGAATGTTGAGCTTTAGGCCAACTTTTTCACTCTCCTCTTTCACTTTCACCAAGAGGCTCTTTAGTTCTTCTTCACTTTCTGCCATAAGGGTGGTGTCATCTGCATATCTGAGGTTATTGACATTTCTCCCTCTTGATTCCATCTTGTGCTTCCTCTAACCCAGCATTTCTCATGGAGTTATAATTAGATTGGGATTCCCAAAACCTGTTCCATGTTCTTCCAGATGTGATGGCCTCTTTTTCTAATCCATATAAACAAAGCCAGAGGCAATGGGTTTCTCTTGGTAAGATAATAGTACACTTAACCAGCTTAGCTCAGAATTACATCAAGATCTCCTTTGTCATAAGTTAAGCTGTAGATACCATGATATTCTCATGATCCGATCACATATACAAGTCCACTACAATAATAACATTCTACAGAACTTGAGAGTGCTGGGTAACACCTTCCTTAGATGCCTTGGTAAAACCAGTGTGGGCTAGATGGTAGCAAATCATGTGACCTGATAATTCAGTAACATGTCTGGGAATCCAGGAGTTTGGAGCATGTTGGGAGATGTTCCAAAATTGAAATAGAAATCACTATATATTGAGCACTGACAAAGGAGATGAAGAACACTTGTCTTCATCGGATTTTGGAGGCCAAAAATACCAAATTTTGATGTGCAGCTCTGGCCCTTTGCCAGGTGATCTTAAAGGCTGTCAGTTTGAATGAGGCCCAAAATAAGAGAAAGCAATCTGTGTGGTCCAATCCATAATGAAAGTAGCTCAGCCATTTTATTCACCATAAACTACAGTATTGCTTGAAGTGCTATGGGCAGACAGGATGCTCTATGTATACTGTGCTAACCCCTAGTAGAAAAATCACAGATCTCAAGTTTCTAAAGCAGAGGTCAGCAAACTGCAGCCTACAGGCCAAATTCACCTTGTTGCCTGCTTTTGTAAATAAAGTTTTATGGGAACACAGTCACATTCATTCACTGACATACTATACATGACTGCTTTTTGTGCTATAGCAGAAGTTGAGCAATTGTGACAGAGACCACATGGCCCACAAAATCTAGAATATTTACAATTTGTCTCTTTACAAAAAAAGTTTGCCAATCCCTTTTTAGGAGCAAAGCTATGCCCTTTTTATTCCACAAATGTTTTTCTCTTGAAAAATAACTCTTGACTTACCAGTGGCTCCTGGATACTGAATTTTGATCTTTGGATACTGGATGACTATGCAATTATACTTCCCATAATGAAACTGACTTATAGGACCCACCCAGTCATAACAAGAATACCTAACATAATTCCATCATTAAACAGAAATGGGAACTATTCCAAGGAGATCCTAAAAGCACAAATGAGTTTCATAGGTTAGTAACTTATACTCTCTGGGAGTCTGTGTCTACTGTACTGCCACCCTACCTCAAACCATGCCCATGTATTCACTTGGATCAGTATGCTAAGAGAAAATCATTTGAGTGTGGTTTGGTGGTTTTTCTACCAGGAGACTACTGTAGCATTAAGCCCTATTTGGAGTGTCTCTAAAGGATAGTAAAGAAGGAATAGCCTTAAAATGAACATAATTTCAAGTGCTACATATCCACTTTGCCAGAGGGAGAATGTGCCTCTGGTTAGAATCTGCCTCATTTCATGGGCAGTGGCTAATCACTGTCAAATGATTCAGTTCAGTTCAGTCGCTCAGTCGTGTCCAGCTCTTTGCGACCCCATGAACTGCAGCACGCTAAGCCTCCTTGTCGACCACCAACTCCCGGAGTTCACTCAAACTCATGTCCATCGAGTCAGTGATGTCATCCAGCCAGCTCATCCTCTGTCGTCCCTTTCTCCTCCTGTCCCAATCCCTCCCAGCATCAAAGTCTTTTCCAATGAGTCAACTCTTCGCGTGAGGTGGCCAAAGTACTGGAGTTTCAGCTTTAGCATCAGTCCTTCCAACAAACACCCAGGACTGATTTCCTTTAGAATGGACTGGTTGGAACTCCTTGCAGTCCAAGGGATTCTCAAGAGTCTTCTCCAACACCACAGTTCAAAAGCATCAATTCTTTGGCGCTCAGCTTTCTTCACAGTCCAACTCTCACATCCATACATGACTACTGGAATGATTAGAGACTTGAAATTAATAATATTGGAAGACTGATGAAAAGGAAGATTGAAGAAGAAATACATGAATGAATCTTTTGGAACCAGTCCAAGTCCTGAGATATTTTTTATACAATACAAATATTCACTAAAAAGCTCTCACTACAAAGGAAGTTAGTAATAATCACATGAAAAGGATAATCTGTGAACCATCCTTCTTAGCTATTCCAGCTCACTTTCTGATGAGATTATGAGTAAACTAACCACTGTGGAAGTTTTGGAAGCTTTCTGGAGGCTCCCAGGAGGGAATTTATTCCTTGTCTTTTCTAGCTTCTAGAGGCTGACTATATTCCTTGCATCTCATGTTTCCACATCACTGATCCCTGCTTCTGTCCTTATATCTCTGGTTCTGATGACTCTTCTGTGTCTATTTTATAAGGACTCTTGTGTTTACATTGGGCATACTTCATAATCCTTTATACCATGTAAATTAATATATTTATAGCTTTCAGGGATTAAGATGTGGACATCTTTGGGAAAGGAGGACATTATTTAGCCTACTGCAATAAACAATTTTAAACATGGGTCACATGAAGAATATATAAGGAACATTTACAAATAAATAAGCTAAATTCCTAGGCTATATTATCAACTATCAAATTAATACACAAGTATTTGCAAACTGATGAAGTCTCAAAATACAAAATATATCCAAACCCCACTAAAGTCATTAAGAAATGGCAATTTGGCAGAAAAAAACTAAGTAAAGAATATGAACAGCAATTCAGAGAAAAAGAATCACTGCTGCTGCTAAGTCTCTTCAGTCGTGTCCGACTCTGTGCGACCCCATAGACGGCAGCCTACCAGGCTCCGCTGTCAATGGGACTCTCCAGGCAAGAACAATGGAGTGGGTTGCCATTTCCTTCTCCAATGCATGAAAGTGAAAAGTGAAAGTGAAGTCACTTAGTTGTGTCCGACTCTTCGCGACCCCATGGGCTGCAGCCTTGCAAAGCAGAAATAGAGACACAGATGTAGAGAACAAAAGTATGGATAGCAGGAAGGGAAAAGGGGTAGATGAATAGGGAAACTGAGATTTTCATAAATACACTACTGCTACTAAGTTGCTTCAGTCATGACCGACTCTTTGCGACCCCATGGACTGTAGCCCACCAGGCTCCTCCAGGCAAGAGTACTAGAGCGGGTTGCCCTTTTCTTCTCCAATATAAACATCACTATGCTATAGAGTAGGTTCTCATCAGTCATCTATTTATACATATATATACACAACTATGGCAATGCCAAAGAATGCTCAAACTACCGCACAATTGCACTCATCTCACATGCTAGTAAAGTAATGCTCAAAATTCTCCAAGCCAGGCTTCAGCAATACGTGAACCGTGAACTTCCAGATGTTCAAGCTGGTTTTAGAAAAGGCAGAGGAACCAGAGGTCACATTGCTAACATCCTCTGGATCATCGAAATAACAAGAGAGTTCCAGAAAAACATCTATTTCTGCTTTATTGACTACGCCAAAGCCTTTGACTGTGTGGATCACAAGAAACTGTGGAAAATTCTGAAAGAGGTGGGGATCCCAGACCACCTGACCTGCCTCTTGAGAAACCTATATGCAGGTCGGGAAGCAACAGTTAGAACTGGACACGGAACGACAGACTGGTTCCAAATAGGAATAGGAGTACGTCAAGGCTGTATATTGTCACCCTGCTTATTTAACTTCTATGCAGAGTACATCATGAAAAACACTGGGCTGGAAGAAGCACAGCTGGAATCAAGATTGCCGGGAGAAATATCAATAACCTCAGATATGCAGATGACACCACCCTTATGGCAGAAAGTGAAGAGGAACTAAAAAGCCTCTTGATGAAAGTGAAAGAAAAGAGTGAAAAAGTTGGCTTAAAGCTCAACATTCGGAAAACTAAGATCATGGCATCTGGTCCCATCACTTCATGGGAAATAGATGGGGAACCTCTGCATACAGAGTATATGCAGAGTGACAGTATACAGGGTGACAGTATACAACCTTGACATACTTCTTTTTCCTTTTTGGAACCAGTCTGTTGTTCCATGTCCAGTGGAAACAGTGTCAGACTTTATTTTGGGGCAGTTCCAAAATCACTGCAGATGGTGATTGCAGCCATGAAATTAAAAGACACTTACTCCTTGGAAGAAAAGTTATGACCAACCTAGATAGCATATTCAAAAGCAGAGACATTACTTTGCCAACAAAGATCCATCTAGTCAAGGCTATGGTTTTTCCAGTGGTCATGTATGGATGTGAGAGTTGGACTGTGAAGAAAGCTGAGCGCCAAAGAATTGATGCTTTTGAACTGTGGTGTTGGAGAAGACTCCTGAGAGTCCCTTGGACTGTAAGGAGATCCAACCAGTCCATTCTAAAGGAGATCAGCTCTGGGTGTTCTTTGGAAGGACTGATGCTAAAGCTGAAACTCCAGTACTTTGGCCACCTCAGGTGAAGAGTTGACTCACTGGAAAAGACTTTGATGCTGGGAGGGATTGGGGGCAGGAGGAAAAGGGGACCACAGAGGATGAGATGGCTGGATGGCATCACCGACTCGATGGACATGGTTTTGAGTGAACTCCGGGAGTTGGTGATGGACAGGGAGGCCTGACGTGCTCTGATTCATGGGGTCGTAGAGTCATGCATGACTGAGAGACTGAACTGAACTGGACTGATGTATAAAAAAAAGACTAATGAGAACCTAGTATATAGTACAGGAAACTCTACTCAGTGTTCTGTGGTGAACTAAAGGGAAGGAAATCCAAAAGAAGGGGGATATATGTATACATACAGCTGATTCACTTTGCTGTAAAGTAGAAAATAACATTGTAAAGCAACTATACTCCAATAAAAATTAATTTTAAAAAAGAATAAAAATACTACATATGAAAGTATATTAAACCTCACTGGCATAATATCAGATCATTAAGGAAATACGAATTAAAACATTGATTTTATTTTTATCCACATTGGATTGGGAAAAGTTGGCAAATGGTGATATCCAGTGTTATGGAGGGTAATGGTAAACACACAAACTTCAGATGGGAGTATAACTTGGAGCTGACTTTTGAGTGTAATTTGAAAGTATCTCTTAAATGTGTATATAAAGAGTATCCATACATATACTCTTTAAGAATTATATTTCTAGTTGTCCATTTTATAGAAATACTACTGAATTCACCTTGATTGATGCTCACTGCAATACTATGGATATAAACAACTTATTATCAGAAAGAAATAATCAAATGACTACGAAACATCAGTACTATGGAATCCTCCGCAAAATTTAAAAATGAGATAACCTATAGATAATGACCTAGAAATATCTTTAAGATATTGTTCAGTTATAAAGGAAGGTGCAGAATAATAAATGCTACAGCAGTCTCCTTCTGGCAGAAAAACCATCAAACCAGCTCAAATGACTTTTAAATAAATAATTATTAAAATTTGTATATGAACACTTTTCAGTGGAAGACTGAGAAGTGGGCACCTTTTGCCTGCTCACTCTATGTTGAGTTCTGAGGGGACAGCTAATTTAGAATGATTTCTTTATTTGCTATAGTCCTATGGTACTTGTTGGAGAAGGAAATGGCAACCCACTCCAGTGTTCTTGCCTGGAGAATCCCAGGGACGGGGGAGCCTGGTGGGCTGCCGTCTGTGGGGTCGCAAAGAGTCGGACACGACTGAAGTGACTTAGTAGTAGTAGTATGGTACTTGTGAATGCAAGTCCTCTTGAATATCAGAACCTGATCTGTGGACCTGTCCCTGAGGCAGCAACCACTAAAGCTGGGACACAGGCATATATACAAGCCCCTATCAAGGAGATACTAGTAATTGGGAGTGGGTTAACGGGAAAAGGAAGAGGAGGTGTCTGCTACCCTCCTCAGCCTTTAGGGAGGATGGCAGTCAGCCACTAGATATATGCTAATTTAGAAACTTTACCCTCAAGCAGAAGCTTTTAATGTGTGCAAATATACTACTTTCAGGAAGAGCCTGAGAGGTGGGCATTTTTTGCCTGTTCCCTCTGCACTCAAACTTGGTGTGATAACCATGGTGAATCTTCTAAAGCTTATTGAGTTGTTTCTTTGCTATATGAACATAAGCCTTGTTGTTTTTCAAAGGTGTTTAGAGGGCCCACCCCTCAGGTGTGAGTCTTAAAAGTGGGGCACTAGATGTGGGGCCCAAACTTTTTGCTTCTCAGGGCAAAGGGTGAAGTCAGAGTTACCTCCTGATCATGCGGAGGAGGCTCATGGTTCTGGAGAGAGTGTACTGAGATACGCTCCTGCCTCTCCCACCATTTCTGACCTGGGTATTTTCTTGTTCAACAGTTACGTAGCAGTCACTCAGCTAGTTTCTGGGCTTCTTTCAAAGAGAATTTCCCTGGCTGTCTCTTATGCTGGATTCCAGCTAATGTGAATAACAGGCCCAGGCTCTCTGAATATGAAGATTACTCTATATACACCAAGCAATTTTCAATTTAAAATTACAAGGTGTGACCAGACAATGTCACTTGGGGCCCATGTCATTCTTTTTTAAGCTCTCTTCCTGGATTTAAAATAAGAACATGATATGTTTGGGAGATATGTATTTATTTATTTTAATTCTGCTTTCCCAATAGGGATACATCGACTTTGGCTTTCTCTTGCCCCTTCAGTGAAGATTGCTCTCAGGGAAGTACCCTCTCTCCTCTGGAAAAGAACTATATATATATTTTTTAAGATTTATTTGTTTTGGCTGGGGTGGGTCTTCGTTGCTACACGCAGGCTTTCTCCAGCTGTAGTGAGTGAGGGCTACTCTCTAGATGCGTGTATGGGCTTTTCACTGCAGTGGCTTCTCTTGTTGTGAGGCACGAGTTCTACAGTCAGGCTCAGGAGTTGTGGCACATAGCCTTAGTTGCTCTATGGCACGTGGGATCTTCCTGGACCAGGGATCGAACTGGTGTCCTTTGCATTACAAGGTGTATTCTTAACCAGTGGATCACCAGAAAAGTCCAAAGAACTATATTTTAACAGTTGCATTCAATCTTAGTCATTAACATGCCATTCAATCCAGGTAATGCTGATTCAGTCAGAATTGATAATGAGCAAAGGAGAAGGAAATGGCAACCCACTCCAGTGTTCTTGCCTGGAGAACCCCAGGGACGGGGGAGCCTGGTGGGCTGCCGTCTCTGGGGTCGCACAGAGTTGGACACGACTGAAGCGACTTAGCAGCAGCAGCAGCAGCAACTAGGATGATTGCTGGATTAAAGAAATCCGAAAATCACCCAGAAAATGGAGCAATGAAAGAAAAGCCTTGTATAAATGCCCCTTTAAATCTCTGCTGTTGACTGTATTAGGAGGAGAGGAAAGGGATGAGCTCTCAAGTGCATAATTACCTTTTTAGACAATAAGAGGTTTTCCTGACATTAGTTCCATATGTTAAAGATAGCATCGTCTTTTTTCCCCCATGACCAGAAATCAGCAGTTACACAGGCATTGGAATTTATATCTGTTGCTAGAAACCACCATTTCATGGCCATTTTTTAAACACGGAAATAAAATTTGAAGCTTTCACAGTGTTAATCAAAGAAAGGGACCCAGAGCCCACTGTCTCCATTGTTTTTGCTATATGCAGAAATTCACTTTGTCCATTTAGAAAAAACAGTGCTTAAATTTTCTGGTGCAAGAATGCATATTTTCACAATATTAATGTTCTCGCCAAAACTGAAAGTGGTCATCAGTTGTGTGTGTGTGTGTGTGTGTGTGTGTGTCTGTGTGTACGTGCCTGCACGCTCAGCTGTGTCCAGCTCTTTTGATCGCATGGACTGTAATCTGCCAGGTTCCTCAGTACATGTAATTTTCCAGGCAAGAATACTGGAGTGGATTGCCATTTCCTCCTCTGGGGGATCTTCCTGACTCGGGGATCAAACCCACACCTCTTGTGTTTCCTGCCTTGGCAGGCAGATTATTTACCAACTGCACCATCTGGGAAGGCCAGTCATCAGTTAGATCCATTAAAGCATAACTTGCTCAAACTGTAACCTGCCTTCATTGATCAAGGCTCAGACAGTAAAAAATCCACCTGCAATGCAGGAGACCTGGGTTCAGTCCCTGAATTGGGAAGATCCCCTGGATGAGAGCATGGCAAACCACTCTAGTATTCTTGCCTGGTAAATCCCATGGACAGAGGAGCCTGGCAGGCTACAGTGCATAAGGTCACAAAGAGTCAGACACAAATGAGTGACTAGGCATGCACAGCCTGTTTTCCAAGTGTCACATAACCTAAAAAATGAGATGTTTGCCCAGACTGTTTATCAGGAACTTGGAGGCAGCTATTATCTAGCTCAAGCTGGTTAAGACTGGTTGAGATCATAGACCAACTGGACATGTGCAAGTGTCTGATCTGACCTTTTGATATCAGAAGAGCAAAAACTCTACCTTTAGAATATGCTAATGGCATTGTTTTCTGAATACATGTCCCATGCAAAAGCCTGTAGTTTAGTTGATGATGACAGAATGACATCCGCAGAATGACAATTACCTCACCTTTTTCTTATCTCCAATTACCTCCCCCTATTTTCCCCACACCCAGACCACCTTCCTTCTTTATCCCATAGATATTCTGAGCTCTCTGAGTTCAAGGAGTGGATTTGAGATTTGTTTTCCCATCTTCTCACTTCATTAATAAACCGTTTCTCTGCTGCAAACTTTGGTGTTTCGACTTTTGGCTTGCTTCTTGGGGGGCAAACAAATCTGGTTCAGTAGCATCATCATCTCTCCAGGTTAAAAGTAGCTCTTCTACTACAGATAAACCATACAAATAAATACACTGATAACCCAGAATGTTCAGTAACTCAG
The DNA here is from genome assembly GCF_001704415.2 of Capra hircus. NCBI lineage: Eukaryota > Metazoa > Chordata > Mammalia > Artiodactyla > Bovidae > Capra > Capra hircus. Next base: position 48,334,243 of record NC_030809.1, on the reverse strand, counting down.
ACAATTTATACACTCCTCTGTTAAAGATAAATTAAATTCAAATAGATAAAGAGCCAATGAGAATAGGTAATGAACAGTAGCTGAATTGTAGGTCTTAGAATTTTAAAATTCTTTTGGCATTGGCCAAACCTACCTCCTTGACTTTAAAGAGAAATATAAGGCTTCCATATCACAATCAAAATGTTAAATAGATACAACTCATATTTTCTATAATACAGCAGCAAGGAAAGGGAAGTAGAGGAATGGGAGCAGGAAAGAGAGTCCCATAGAATCAAGGAATATAATTATCTTTTCTCTGAGCCTGTAAATAAAATTCCTGTAACCCACCAGCCCCCAAATTCGTCCTCTTTTTGTCTAAAGAATTTCAAAGGCAGTTAAGAACAGAGCCTAGAAAAGGATACAGTATTAGACCATTCAAGTCTCACTTCTTCACCTAGGCAATTACACAGCCTTCCTACGACCTACGCACCTTGTTGTTGTTGTTCAGTCGCTCAGTTATGTCCAGCTCTTTGTGATCCCCAGAAACTGCAGCATACCAGTCTTCCCTGTCCTTCACCGTCTCCTAGAACTTTCTCAAACTCATGTCCATTGAGTCGGTGATGCCGTCCAACCATCTTGTCCTCTGTCATCCCCTTCTCTCCTGCCTTCAATCTTCCCCAGCATCAGGATCTTTTTTAATGGGTCAGGTCTTCACATTAGGTGGCCAAAGTACTGGCTTCAAAGTATTAAGCTTCAACATCAGTCCTTCCAATGATGTACCTTATCTGCCAAATAATAATTGCTTTGAGGATTAGAAGGAATAATGTACCTGTGGCCTAGACACAGCACCTGGTATATAAATTCCCCACTCTTTTCTCCCTTCCCTCACCCTAGTTCTCCTTTCTCTGTGTTCCTATCAGTTGATGTATCACTATCACTCTTCCTAGTTGCAGCTGCAGTACCAAGGGCTCCATGGGGATCCACATGCTGTAAAATGGTGGCAACAGGGTCCTAGCTGCTGCTACTACTTCACTTCCCAAGTGGATCCTGAATATAAAGGCAATCAGGAGGATTTAGTCTTAGGAGGAAAGTCTGAATGTTCTCAGGGGGTCTCAGAAAATCTTCTTGCATCCCTTTGGTGCCAGTTTGGGTCAGTGCCTGTGTTTCTAATCAGTTGCGGTCAGGGGACAGAAATTACTAATTGGTTCAGTTCTATAAATAAATCACACATTTCACCCTTGGAGAAATGGTAATTCCCTACCATATAGACCAAGTAGTGAAGGAGTAGATCCTCATATGACTGTTGCCAGAAGTAGGGTGAATGGATGCAGATAAGATACCTCCTCATATCTTACATCTCTCCATATTCACTTTTCTTTAGTGGCTATGTAATGCTTTTTCTCAAAGTCTTCTAAAAATTCCATAATACAAGTATTCACATATATAATCCAAAGTGTTTGCTGCCTGGATACTCCCAAGATTCTTAACTTTGCAGTAACTCATTTCTTTCATAATTAAATAAAAAGGATTAAGTCACCATCATCCCTTGTCCTGGAGGCAGTCCAGAACTCTCTCAAAATATTTCATGGGTAGATGGTATAGATGGACTCTCCTCATCATCTCTGACTTGAGCAATACTCATTTCTTACTTTCTCACTTTCTATAAAATGCAAAACTAAGAAGTCAAGAAATACCTGGAGTAACAGGAAAATTTAGCCTTGGAGTACAGAATAAAGCAAGGCAAAGGCTGATAGAGATTTGCCAAGAGAACACACTGATCATAGCAAACACCCTCCTCCAACAACACAAGAGAAGACTCTACACATGGACATCACCAGATGGCCAACACTGAAATCAGATTGATCCTATTCTTTGCAGCCAAAGACGGAGAAGCTTATACAGCCACAAAAACAAGACTGGGAGCTGACTGTGGTTCAGATCATGAACTCCTAATGGCCAAATTCAGACTTAAATTGAAGAAAGTGGGGAAAACCACTAGACCATTCAGGTATGACCTAAATCAAATACCTTATGATTATACAGTGGAAGTGACAAATAGATTCAAGGGACTAGATCTGAGAGATAGAGTGCCTGATGAACTATGGAAGGAGGTTCGTGACACTGTACAGGAGACAGGGATCAAGACCATCCCTAAGAGAAAGAAATGCAAAAAAAGCAAAACCAATACAATATTGTAAAGTAATTAGCCTCCAATTAAAATAAATAAATTTAAATTTTAAAAACAGGAATTTACAAAACAAAATGACTGTCTGAGAAGGCCTTAGAAATAGCTGTGAAAAGAACAGAAAGTGAAGTCACTCAGTCATGTCCGACTCTTTCCAACCCCATAGACTCTAGCCTACCAGGCTCCTCTGTCCATGGGATTTTCCAGGCAATAATACTGGAGTGGATTGCCATTTCCTTCTCCAGGGGATCTTCCCAATCCAGGGCTCGAACCCAGGTCTCCCACATTGTAGACAGACGCTTTACCATCTGAGCCTCCAGGGAAATCCGAAAAGAAGAGAAGCAAAAAGCAAAGGAGAGAAGGAAAGATATACACATTTGAATGCAGAGTTCCAAAGAATAGCAAGGAGAGATAAGAAAGCCTTCCTAAGTGATCGGTGCAAAGAAATAGAGGAAAATAATAGAATGGGAAAGGCTAGAGATCACTTCCAGAGAATTAGAGATACCAAGGGAACATTTCATGCAAAGATGGGCTCAATAAAGGACAGAAATGGTATGGACCTAACAGAAGCAGAAGATATTAAGAAGAGGTGGCAAGAATACACAGAAGAACTGTACCAAAAAGATCTTCAAGACCCAGATAATCATGATGGTGTGATCACTCACCTAGAGCCAGACATCCTGGAATATGAAGTCAAGTGGGCTTTAGGAAGCATCACTACAAACAAAGCTAGTGGAGGTGATGGAATTCCAGTTGAGCTATTTCAAATCCTGAAAGATGATGCTGTGAAAGTGCTGCACTCAATATGCCAGCACATTTGGAAAACTCAGCAGTGGCCACAGGACTGGAAAAGGTCAGTTTTCATTCCAATCCCAAAGAAAGGCAATGCCAAAGAATGCTCAAACTATCGCACAATTGCACTCATCTCACACACTAGTAAAGTAATGCTCAAAATTCTCAAAGGCAGACTTCAACAATACGTGAACTGTGAACTCCCTGATGTTCAAGCTGGTTTTAGAAAAGGCAGAGGAACCAGAGATCACATTGCCAACATCCGCTGGATCATGGAAAAAGCAAGAGAGTTGCAGAAAAACATCTATTTCTGCTTTATTGACTATGCCAAAGCCTTTGACTGTGTGGATCACAAGAAACTGTGGAAAATTCTGAAAGAGGTGGGGATCCCAGACCACCTGACCTGCCTCTTGAGAAACCTATATGCAGGTCAGGAAGCAACAGTTAGAACTGGACACAGAACGACAGACTGGTTCCAAATAGGAAAAGGAGTACGTCAAGGCTGTATATTGTCACCCTGCTTATTTAACTTCTATGCAGAGTACATCATGAAAAACACTGGGCTGGAAGAAGCACAGCTGGAATCAAGATTGCCGGGAAAAATATCAATAACCTCAGATATGCAGATGACACCACCCTTATGGCAGAAAGTGAAGAGGAACTAAAAAGCCTCTTGATGAAAGTGAAAGAAAAGAGTGAAAAAGTTGGCTTAAAGTTCTACATTCAGAAAACTAAGATCATGGCATCTGGTCCCATCACTTCATGGGAAATAGATGGGGAAACAGTGGAAACAGTGTCAGACTTTATTTTTTGGGGCTCCAAAATCAATGCAGATGGTGATTGCAGCCATGAAATTAAAAGACCCTTACTCCTTGGAAGGAAAGTTATGACCAACCTAGATAGCATATTAAAAAGCAGAGACATTACTTTGCCAACAAAGGTACATCTATCTGTCAAGGCTATGGTCTTTCCAGTAGTCATGTATGGATGAGAGAGTTGGACTCTAAAGAAAGCTGAAAATGAATGGATAAGAAAGCTGTGGTACATATACACAATGGAGTATTACTCAGCCATCAAAAAGAATACATTTGAATCAGTTCTAATGAGGTGAATGAAACTGGAGCCGATTATACAGAGTGAAGTAAGCCAGAAAGAAAAACGCCGATACAGTATACTAACAATATATATGGAATTTAGAAAGATGGTAAAGATCACCCTGTATGCGAGACAGCAAGAGACGCAGATGTACAGTACAGACTTTTTGACTCTGTGGGAGATGGAGAGAGCGGGATGATTTGGGAGAATGGCATTGAAACATGTATAATATCATATAAGAAAAGAATCACCAGTCTAGGTTCGATGCAGGATATAGGATGCTTGGGGTTGGTGCACTGGATTAACCCAGAGGGATGGTATGGGGAGGGAGGTGGGAGGGGGGTTCAGGAGTGGGAACTTATGTACACCTGTGGTAGATTCATGTTGATGTATGGTAAAACCAATACAGTATTGTAAAGTAAAAAAATAAAATAAAATAATAGAAATAAATGAATAAATAATAAAGCTGAGTGCCAAAGAATTGATGCTTTTGGACTGTGGTTGTTGGAGAAGACTCTTGAGAGTCCCTTGGACTACAAGGAGATCCAACCAGTCTATCCTAAAGGAGATCAGTCCTAAGTGTTCATTGGAAGGACTGATGTTGAAGCTGAAACTCCAATCCTTTGGCCACCTGATGGAAAGAGCTGACTCATTTGAAAAGACCCTGATCATGGGAAAGACTGAGGGCAGCAGAAGAAGGGGATGACAGAGGATGACATGATTGGATGGCATCACCGACTCCATGGACATAGTTTGAGTAAACTCCGGGAGTTGATGATGGACGGGGAGGCCTGGCGTGCTGTGGTCCATGGCATTGCAAAGAGCTGGACGTGACTGAGCGACTGAACTGACCTGAACTGAATGCTTTCTATAGCTGCCATCTTCTTTCCATACTACTTGAGTTCTTATCTTTTTCTCCTCAAAACAGAATGTGGTTTGTAAATGTTATTAAAATTTTAGGTAAAATAGGAAAAGATCATAGAAAAGTGTAGGTCGGGGAATAACTAAAAAATGAATTCATGAATTACTATTTTTAGAAGCTCCTTGGCCATATGCCAAAGTTGGATATCTCCCTCTATTCCACATTTTAAACTCTCAAAGTGCCATCTCCTCAACATACCAGGAAAATTTTTAAGTATTCCCTTCCTTTATCTGCAGAGTAGTTTATCTCCACATTTCCATTCAGTGGGGATAATAATTCATTTGCTAATATGAAACCAGTGTAGAATAATGTCAAATTTTTTGATATTTAATTTCTTATGATGAATTTAATTCCTTAGGTCTAAAACTCTAGTAAAGCAGGAAATGAAGATATATTAAAACACATTTTATTGTCTCTTTGCAATCTTAAATTTTGAAATTAAAAGAACAAGACAAAACACCTGGTACACAGTTTTATAATTCTACAGCCCCAGAAGTTTTTAGTGGGTTTCTCCCATTACTTTTATACATAAATTGTGCCTGCAAATAAAGATTAATTCTCCATCTCAAGGCTTCACCCACTTGAAGAGTTAGTGTATATCCTTTGCCAATTCTGTTCACATTAATCTCATAGCTGTTTTTCCATTCCTTTGCTTCTGAGCCACAAAATATTATCATCATGTCCATGAAAGTTAGAATAGTCTCTAAGAGGATACCTACTCCAGTGTCCTATTCCACACAGGAAGCTGTTAAATGTAATACAATATTACTGCACACATATTTCATAACTGAGATTCAAACATACAGTTGGCTTATTGTAAGCTGAAGGAGAAAGACAAGAATTTTATCCTCTGATTCCTTGCACTGTGCTTTGACTCAGTAGACTCAGTAGATTCTAGTTCCTTCCCAGGTTTTGGCATTCCTTTGTTAATCAGAGATGTGTTTCTATCCAGCACTTTCCTTCTACTGTACTTTCTGAAAGTCACAGTGGTTTTGCATGCTTGTTTGTTTTGTTTCTGCACTGTTAGCCTCTAGTAAGGTTGGCATCATGAGTTCTAAAACTAATTTCAAGCCACTTTCCAGATGTCTTTCCTAATACTATAAGTCAGATTAAAAAAAAAAAAGATAGTCAATACCTGATCCAGAGTAAGCTTGACTGGTTATTTACAAAAAAAAAAAAAAAAAATCCATATATTGCTGATCAATATATTGCTTCATATTTAAGGTTCTTTTAAGAGGACAGTAAAATCATTTTCTCTCTTTTCTTTGCTATTGTGTTTGTGTATCATAGTTTGTGTGCAATAGTTCTTATATTCAACTGATTGTTAGCCTTTTTATACTTAAACAAACAAGCAAACAAACAAACAAAAAAAACCTTAGAGGTTCTGGGCTGTACTAGGTGCCAAGCAGTAGCTTACATAGTAAGAAAGCATGACTTACTACATGATCAGAAGCCCTTTCTATGGAGATAGCACAATGGCTGAGCCAACTGACTTTCTAGTAGAACTGCCTAGGTTCAGATCCCAATCCTACCACCTGCAACACCCTGGGAACACAATTTTCCCATCTTTTAGATTTGGGATCATAATGCTTACCTCAAAAGAGTAATTGTAAGAATTAAATGAGTTGATATATGAAAAAAAAAAGAGTTAGGAGAGTGTGTTGGACACATAAGTCATCTTTGAGTGCTTAACCATCACTAATTCTTATTAATTAGGTTGAAGTAACCACATAGGTTCAATACTACTTTTTAAAGTCTGATATCATTTACATTATAAAACACAAACTCTGATTCTTTTTTATGGAAAAAATCCCCATCTATTTTTTCAACCTCAATTCATTCATTTCACAAGTATATAGTAAGTACCCAAGTATCATGATTAGAAGATATACCAGGGATATTATACTGACCAAGAAAGCTAACCTCCCATGCAACATTAGTTCTAGAGAAAATACAAACACATATACAAACAAAATGATCAAGAAAATACATAAAGTAATAGAGGTATGGAAAATAAAATGGGGTGATTCAATAGGTGGATACAGGGGCGAGGTCATGGTAGGGAAGCTGAGCTCTGAGTAAGAAGATTGTTCTGTGAAAACTAAGTTGACTACTTTCCAGCAGAGGGAAGAGCTGGTGTCAAGGAGCAGAAAGAAGGCCACACAGCAGGGGGGGAGGGGAGGGTGGGATGAACTGGAAGAGTAGCATTAACATATATATACTACAATGTGCGAAATAAGGTAGCTAATAGAATTTCCTTATAACACAAGGGTTTCAGCTACACAGAAGTTGTGTGTGGCAGGAACCAAAAATGGGAAATGATGTCAAAGATACAATAAGAGCCAGATTAAGGCTCTAAAGATTATTTAGAGCCTTGTAGACACTGGTTGAACTTAGACTTTATTATAAATGAGATGAGAAGCCATTGGAAGGTTAGCATGAGGAAGGATATGGTCTAATTTATAATTCTAAATAGTAACCTTAGCATCTGGGCAGAGAATGGATTATAGAAGAGAAAAAAGAGGAACACAGAGTTGCTGAGAGGCTAGTCAGGTGAGAGATGATTCTAATAGTGGAAATGGGCAGATTCTGACTGTATTTTAGAGGTAGAACTGCCAGGTTTGGGATGGATGTGAAGGTGGAGATGAGAAATAGATGGAGATTAAGAATGATTCTGGGTTTTGGCTTTGAAGCTATCTGGGTACTGATTTATTGAATTCAGAACTTAAGTATAAATATGGGGGAGAAAATCAAGTGTTCTTTTATGGTATTTTATTTTGACCACATGCACTGAATAATGGATAGTTATATTTTTATAACTTGGAAATCCATTTAAAATTTCTGTTTTTAGTCATCTAAAATTTTAACACTAATAAAACTAATTCCAACTCCCCAAAGGGACAAATCCACCTTCCCTTTATTATCTAAATTATGTGTTCCATCTTTACATCTGTAACAACTAAAATTTTAAAAATGTCTGCAGTCGATTTTCCCCAATAGATTTCTGCTGAGTTTTAGGAAGCATAAACTCCAGAGAACTAAAAACCATTGCTGCTTAACTCTCATGGTACCAAACCCACAAAATGACTTAAAGCAGCATGGAATAAATGAATTTAATTGTGCCAATGATGATAGCATCCAAAACCTATACCTACGCAGGAGCTAATAAAATCTACAACTGCTTATAAACTATGTTTCATACAAATTCTTTTTTATTATTGGAGTATAATTGTTTTACAATGTTGTGTTAGTTTCTGCTGTACAGCAACATGAATCAACTATATGTACACATATACCCCTCCCTCTTGAGCCTCCCTCTCAGCCCACCCCATCTGACCCCTCTAGGTCATCACAGAGCACCAAGCAGAAATCTTGGGCTACACAGAAGCTTCCCATTAGCTATCTATTTCACACATGGTAGTGTATATATGTTAATGCGACTCTTCCAGTTCATCCCACCCTCCCTCCTACTGAGTCCACGTGTCCATTTACTTCACTCTGTATGAGACTCATACCATTTCTTAAACATTAAATAGTTTTCATTTCAAATGAGTCATTTTTCTTCTATTTTAGGTCTTCAAGAATACAGTCAGCTCTGCTATTGTTTGGAAAATGGGGATTTGTTCTGATACATTTGATATAGTAGGGACAATTTGAAGACAAGGAAAATTTAATGTTTGCTTCTCCACCATTTTGTCTATGAATCACACTGGATGAATGCAGAAAACACACCCAGTTGATCCAAACTACACAGAAATACATAAACACACTCAAACATCTGCCAGCTACCTCGGTTCACCAGCCTGGGTTATGAGCCACACCCATTCACATCTGTTATTAGAACTTGCCATCTGATTTCAGATAATTCTCATTCTACCACTTCACAGTAACTCGCCAGCTACAACCCTTCTGACACCCACAAGCAAACATCAGGTTTTATTTCAAGGTGAAGCATTTATGTATTTCTTAACCACTTAATATGTATGAAACAGTGCTACCATTTTATCAGATTTCTAATTTTTTGTGTGTCATTGACAAAAGTTCTGAGTGTTATACAGCTAACTGATTTCTTCCATAAGCCCTGGAACACACAGAGCAGAATTGGCTATACTGAAATATATATTTGAAATGTAAATTCAGTCTTTCTGGGTTTAGTTTTTAAAACTAAGCAAACATCTAAGATCATCAGGATGATTAGAGAAATCTAATTATAGCTTCCCTGAATCATAGAATGTGTTTAGTGACAAGACTTACAATGAAAAGCATTTTGTAAGCTTAAGAAACACAGCTTTCTGACTGGATACTATATATCAGGTGTTATTTCATTCACAAAAGTATGTTCATCTCTATTTTATTTGAGTGTTTAATTTTTGTATTCTTATCTCTTATCACATTTCATACTTACTCATAAAAGAGAAAAGTAACTATAGAGTACTTTTAATTTTTAAAGAAATAGACGACTTATGATGTGTGGGTATGTGTCTGTGTGTGTGTGTTGGGTATAAAGTTATAAGTGTAACCTAAATCTATCCTCAAAGAAAAGAGTAATGTTGCCTATTGCTGCTACTGCTACTGCTAAGTCACTTCAGTCATGTCCCACTCTGTGCGACCCCACAGACGGCAGCCCACCAGGCTCCCCCGTCTCTGGGATTCTCCAGGCAGGAACACTGGAGGGGGTTGCCATTTCCTTCTCCAATGCAGGAAAGTGAAAAGTGAAAGGGAAGTCGCTCAGTCGTGTCGGACCCTCAGCGACCCCATGGACTGCAGCCTACCAGGCTCCTCCATCCGTGGAATTTTGCCTAAATGTTGGCTATTAATAGTGAAAAGGACAGAACAAGGGGAGGAAGGGAAGGGAAGGAAAGAAATTTTATTCTTTCACTCTCCAAGAAGCCAAGAAAACCACTGCTTGAAAAAAATAATTGAGACTGGAGTCGAAAAGTCTTAGTATTCATTGAAATACTATGAAGCGCTAATAAGCCAGATATAAAATTTTGGCCACTTTTATGAATAAAAGATAAAAGAACAAAATATGAACATCAAGAGTCTTGAAGACTATTTCATTCTGAAACCCTTGAGCTTTAAGCAGGTGTCTCTTCATGCTGCTTGTAACTAGTTTGGTATGTGGGTGTGTACCAGTCAGTCCTGTCCACTAGGGGCTAGACTTTCACCAATAAACTGTTTTTAATTACAGCACTTACATAAGGTCCTATTTAAGCAGCATACAGACAAAAAGTTTTTTGTTTTTTGTTTTATTGTTAGTCCTGAGATGTGTTTCTCATCTGAGGTAATTTTGTTGAGTCATAATTGACATACAATATCACGTTAGTTTCAGGAATACAACATAGTGATTTAATTTTTTTATGCATTACAAAGAGATCACCATGATAGATCTACTTACAATCTGCCCACCTACTAAATTACTATATTATTGACTGTATTTCCTGTGTTGTACATTACATTCCTGTGACTTACTTATTGTAAGGATGGAAGTTTGTATCTCAATCTCATTTACCTATTCCATATATCCCTCAGCCCCCTCCCCTCTGGCAATCACTGGTTTGTTTTCTGTATCTATGAGTCTGTTTTTTTTGTCTTGTTTTTCATATTCCACATATATATGAGATCATATGCTATTTGTCTTTATCTTCTTTCACTTAACATAATACCCTCTAGGTTCATCCAGGCTGTCACAAATAACAAAATTTCATTTTTTATGGCTAAGTAATATTCCAGTGTGTTTGTCTGTATATATGGTACAACTTCTTTATCCATTCATCTATTGATATATCTCTGATCAGTTTAACAGTTCCAAATGAATTTACTTAAATATGTATATTCTCAAATAAAATACTATTTCTGGAAGTTTATATTGTAATATTAAAATACTTTTATCGTTGAAACATTTGTTGTTTCCCTCTTTTTCATCTACCAGCTTTATGATAGTCTTCAACCATCCTGCCCTAACCATGCTTAATTAATATCAAGTAATTAAATACTTACAGTGTGTCATTGTTATACAAATGTATTAGAAACAAAAGTAGATTATAAGTGTTTCTAATATTTTTTTGGATTTCACTCATTTATCAAATATTTATTCAGTTATTTCTGAATGCTGGGATTTGAGAATGACATTTAGGGGGTTATATTTTCTATCATAGTGAAAGTGAAAGTGAAGTCGCTCAGTCGTGTCCGACTCTTTGCAACCTGTGGACTGTAGCCCACCAAGCTCCTCCGTCCATGGGATTCTCCAGGCAAGAATACTGGAGTGGGTTGCCATTTCCTTCTCCAGTGGATCTTCCCAACCCAGGGATCGAACCCAAGTCTCCCACATGGCAGGCAGATGCTTTAACATCTGCACCACCAGGGCATGAAATCTAAATCAGAAAGATAACTTTTAAATTTAAGATGTATTTATTAAATAGCCAGGACATGGAAACAACCTAAATGTCCATCAGCAGATGAATGGATAAGAAAGCTGTGGTACATATACACAATGGAGTATTACTCAGCCGTTAAAAAGAATTCATTTGAATCAGTTCTGATGAGATGGATGAAATTGGAGCCAATTATACAGAGTGAAGTAAGCCAGAAAGAAAAACACCAATACAGTATATTAACACGTATATATGGAATTTAGGAAGATGGCAATGATGACCCTGTATGCAAGACAGGAAAAAAGACACAGATGTGTATAACGGACTTTTGGACTCAGAGGGAGAGGGAGAGGGTGGGATGATTTGGGAGAATGGGAATTCTAACATGTATACTATCATGTAAGAATTGAATCGCCAGTCTATGTCTGACGCAGGGTGCAGCATGCTTGGGGCTGGTGCATGGGGATGACCCAGAGAGATGTTGTGGGGAGGGAGGTGGGAGGAGGGTTCATGTTTGGGAACGCATGTAAGAATTAAAGTTTTTAAAATTAAAAAAATAAAAAACTAAAAAAAAAAAATTTCTATGGATCTTGCTTTAGCAATATAAAGATAAAGAAGACAAGAACCCTGTCTCAAGCTGGTCAGTCCTCATTAGAGAGACAGGTAAGTAAACAAGTCCCCTCAAAACAATGACCTTCCCTTTGTTTGTTTTAAAAAGGGTGTATAAAGAACAGGAGTACAATATAATGCAAAGTAGGCAGCAGTTAAGACCCACGGCTTTGCAGTCAGAGATACTAGCTCTGCTGTTTGAGTCTCAGTAGATTTTTAGCCATCCTATTTCTCCTCAGTGAATCAGGAATGATAATTCCTACTTCACAAAGTAAGTGAAATAATGTATGTAGAATTTTAGGTTAGCTCTGGCACACACTAACTATCCATAAAATATTTTTTGTTTGTTCGTTTTTACAATAAAGCACTAGAAAAGCACAGGTAAGGTAGCAAGAACAAACCTACCTACTGATCAATGAATGACGGACAAAGTTGTACCAAGAGTCAACCACTTGGGATGTTCATCACATTAGAGTTTTATGGTCACATTGAGATAGATAAATATGTATACATATGCGTGTGTGTGTGGTTGTATGTGCGTGTATATCTATCTGCAACAAGCATAATTGCTTTATAGGATGGAGTCTATTTTGAAGCTCTAAAATTTGTAATATCATAGAACACTCACAGGAGGAATGAGTTGGCCAAGTTCTGCCGGGGAAGTTCTCACAAGAAGGCATTATGAAATGTCCTTATTCCTCAGAACTTAACTTTAAAATGTTCCCGCTGGAGTCCAATGGAAGTTTTATGAGAGTAAAGGATAGAATTAGGTCTTGTATATTTTTAAAGGGTCATTCAAAAAGGCAAAGACTAAATTTTTTACAGATGGCAAAATAAGGACTGATGCAGTTGGCCAAAACTGACGTTTTATGATTTTCGAAAGCAAATGTTTACTGAAAGAGAACTCTACTATATTACCAATGGGGGAAAATTTTCTGGATGCTTACACTGGACAGCTCAGTTCACATTCACTGCCAAACACATTTATAAAAGAGAAAATCAATAATAATATTTTCCATGGTACCTGTTTTCAACTTCCTCTAAAAAATTTTTGCCCTGTAGTTGTTTTTTCTCAAACACAAGTATGTTTCTGAGGAAAAACATTTTCAATAAGAATAGGATTGTGAAAGTACATGCATTTTAGGAAGCTTACTTTTAGCTTCACAACCTACTGTAAAGGTTGAGGATGATGGATTTTTGCCTGGTATTCTAGACAGTAAATTCAGAACTGATTTTAAGTTCTTCCAGAATGGAGCTCCTTTTAAACTTCTTTCAAAATATAACTCCTTTTTTCAAAGAGGTAGAGGGGTTTCAGAAATTTTTATGCTCTTTAAGATGTTAAATAAAACTCTTAAAAAAATTTTAATGAGTGAAAAACCTAGAATATTAAAATCTATAAAATGTGGGTGGGAAAAATTAAAGGTGGTTTGTCACAATATATTTTGGGCTTGATGAATTTTAAAAGTTTAGTAGGGAGCACATATACTAAAACTGAAACAGTACAGAGAAGATTAGCCTGGCCCCTGCACAAGGGGGACAAGCAGATTATTTAAGGATTTTTTTTTTTTTACATATATGTAATTAAGATGGTTTTAAGACTGCTGCTTACATCCTACTGGAGAAGAGTTTTGTTTATTCAGGGAATGGATGTGATATCCACCCTGTAATGAATTTTGAGAAGTGCCTAGAAGCACAAATAATAAAGACTGTTATATAGATCTATTTAGACACACACACAAGTTGGGGGAAAAATTGAAATGGTGAGCTCAAATTATAAGCAGACTTACTAATTTCTATGATAGCCATAGTTTATAACTTTCTTCCTTTTTCCGGTAAAGTTGTATTTTTATTTATTTTTAAAAGATTTATTTATTTATTTCTGGTTGCTCTGGATCTTTGGTGCTGCACGCAGACCTTCTCCAGGTGTGGAGATCAGGGCTTACTCTCCAGCTCCAGTGTGTGGGTTTCTCCTTGTGGTGGATTCTCTTGTTGTGCAGCAGGGTGCACCTAATCCAGAGCACTGGTTCAGTTGTTGTGGTGCTCGGGTTTAGCTGTCCTGAGGCATGTGGGGTCTTCCCTAACCAAGGATGGAAACTGTGTCCCTTGCATTGGCAAGTGGATTCTTTATCACTGAGCCACCAGGGAAGCCCCTAGAACTTTCTTATCTTCTTATTTATGAAGTGGGTGGTTTTATTATTTACTTAATAAGTAGCTTACTTATTAAGCTACTCTTTTGATATGCAGACTTTTAAAACATTCTGTGTCATAGCTGATCATCAGAAAATCAGAAACATTGCAATTTTCTTTCTCAGGAGAAAATAAATACTGTAGGTATTCAGACACCACTTAATGTATGTAAAGCATGACATTGGCACCTAATCTAAGCTCCTCAAATGACCTTCTGTTAAAAACAGCACAAGTCTATATGGTTTTAAAAACGATAATAAATAGATAGTTTGAAGTATAAAATAATAACCCGACTTTGTAGAAAGTTTTGACACTTTCTTATAAAATTATAAATATGACCTTGTTCTCTGTTTTAGAAATTCTGTCCCTAGACTTTTATCAAAAAATAAAAACACATATTCACTAAGCTTTACTCATAAGTAGCAAAAACTGGAAACTCAAATTCCATCAAGAAGGGAATGGACAAATTTTAGTACGTTTATGCAGTGGAGTATTATTTGGCAATAAAAAATACATTGATAGACACAACATGAATAAGTCTAACAAACGTTATGCTTAGCAGAATAAACTGAAAATAAAACACAGTTCCATTAACGCAAAGGACAATATTATATAAAACTAAATCAACAGCTTTAAAAATCAAAAAGTGTTTGTCTCTGGATAAAGGAGAAGATTCATAGGGAAAAGACTTGAAGATACTTCCTGGGATGATGGCAATGTCTGTTCTTCACATGGGTGGCTGTGTGCATTTGTCAAAAGTCATGAAATTGTACACTTAAAATGTGTGCATTTTTACTGGTGATTAATTTTATCTTGAAAAAGAATAAATGTATATTTTTAAAGATTTTTTTTTTACATATGTCAGGCAAATCAAAAGAAGGACTTCTTTTATGTGCCTTCCCATTTCACTGTTTGTGAACTTAAGTGGTTTTAATGGCAAAATGAACGGATTTAACTCTGCAACTGTGCATCATTTCTCTAACTGGTCTATTTTCCAGAAGGTAAGTGCTTGCCTTTTTTTAAAAAATTTAAATTGTTTGTAATACAGCACATAAATTGCCATTAAACATGGCAATGCAATGAGAACCTCTAGAAGAAACAGGTGGGATCCCTTCCCATTTTTTTCCTTATGACTTTGAGAATAAATCTCCCCCAAATGACACCTTTCTCCTTCAAACACTTCAGTTGTATATTTTATAACTTTTACATATGTCATTTTTACATGACAGTCACAGCTCCCACCTGGAGTTTTGCAACACTGTCCGCATGTTACCCTTTTTTTTAGAATATGCATGTTTTATTCTGAATAATTTTGCATAATAAAAATGAAAGTATAAAATAATTAACACAAAATATTTTAACAAGCTAAAATAAATCCTGAAAAAAAGCAGAAATGTAATCCATGGCAGAGTTTTCAAAAGTCATATAAAAGTTCTAGAACATCCTTCCAGTTTCACTAACTAAAAGATTTCAAGGTCAAAATGAAATCTCAGGATCAAGGATCTAAAATAACATACTACATCCTCTCTAGACAGTTAATATTGATATTGAGGTATAACAGATGCAACAATTTTTTTAAAATCATGTAAATGGTTTAATAGCCACAGAGATTTTAACTAACAAGCTGAGAAAAACTTAAATACTAACAGATTGATTTTTTATTGACTTGCACATTCATTCATTCACTTGTTTGTTCATTCTATCAACAAATATTTATTGGGAATCTTTTATGTTCTTAGAAGGTGCTAAGAACCTGGACTAGGTAGAAGACAAACAGATTAAAATGTCCACTTTTCACCATGAGATAGAATGTTTGATATTGTACCAAACGTACAAAGGTAAATATAAAATTAAAGGAAGAGTATTGAAATTTTTAATAAGGTACAGGAAAAGCCTACTGGTAGACATGGATTTTGAGTAAGGACCTAAAAGAAATAACAGAGTTAGAAATGCCAACACCTGGGAAAGAACAGCCCAGATAGAAGGAAAAGCAATGCAAAGGCCCTGAGATGGAACAATACCTGACTAGTTTAAGACGTTGAAAACAGCCCTTACAGCTAAAGCAAAGAGAAGGAAAGAAAGGGAGAAGGTAAGATCAAAGAATTACTGTGGGCTAGATTACACAGGGCTTTTCAGGCTGTAAAGATCGGTTTTTATAGTGCTTGGGATGGGGCTGCTGAAGGTTGAAAGCAGAGGGGTGACATGGTCTCATTTCCATTTTAACTAGATCCTTCTAGTTTCTCTTTTGAGGACAGAAGGGTGAGGGTCAAGGGTAAAAACAGGAAAGTCATTTTAAGAGGCTACTGCAGTAATTCAGATAGAGAAAGCAGTAACTTGGAACAGGATGGAAGCACTGGATAGTGGAGATAAATGATTGAGTTTTAATATATTTTGAAAGTAGAGTTAAGATTTGTTGGCAGATCAAATATACGAACTGTGAAAAAAAAAGTCAAAGATTAATGCAAAGTTTTCGGACTAAGCAAAAAAAAAACAAAAAAGAGGATATTGATTCCCAATATTCCCAGTTTGCGTTAAGTCCTTGTCATATTAATGGAATTATACCCATTTGACAAGGGGAAATTATAGCATTCTTCTGCAGCTAAGAATAAAACAAATAAAAACCCTTTCCTTGTGTCATAGGACCTCTGAAATTCTTTCACAGAAGTGTTATTCTTATAACTTGAGTCTTTGAATCAAATTAAATGTAAACTCCATGTTTCTTATTGATCTTTACTAATACATGATTTTAAGGTAGAGTAAAATGACATCTCTCTATAAAAGAGGATAAAGTTTTAAAAGATACAGCTTAAATGAGATGTAGAAATTTTAAAAGGTCCAGTTCAGAACTGGGTCTAAGTATAAGTGATGGTCTGAAACAAAATAATCTTTATGCAATCAAATTGTGTTAAATGTATCACTAATTTGTAGTGTTCATTACTCAATAAAATTGATATGGAAGTCAGCTGTTAGCTCTGAGTCAGCACTAGGTTGAAATCCAAAGTCCACTTCTTTAAGCTATGGGTGTTAAGCAAGTTATTTAACGTCTCTAGATCAATTTTCTTTGTATTACAACTAGATATACAAATACCCCCTTAAGTTCTTATTTTAATAATTTTATTTATTTAATAATTTAAAATATCTGGCATATTTTAGGTACCTAGTAATAGTTGTGATTATCATTTGACATAGAGTCAAATTTTCTAACTTACGCTAGTAATATATTAATTATTTTAATTTCAGAATCAAGTTAGTTATTGAGAAAGGACAAATAATAGATATTTATTGTTGGATTAAAAGTTATATTGAGTATTTATTTATATAAGTGATATTTACAAGATTTGAATTTAGGTTCAGGAACATTTCTTCTTTAGTATATAATTTTGCTTGGTATCAAGGGTGAAAGTTAATCTGTTCAGTAGGCTCACTAAATATCATCCCAATCATCTCTTCTCTTAACTTCCCTACTACAGAACCTTCTATTGCAGCTAAAAGTAAAACATGGCATCAGTTCAGTTCAGTTCAGTCGCTCAGTAGTGTCTGACTCTTCGCGACCCCATGAATCGCAGAACACCAGGCCTCCCTGTCCATCACCAACTCCCAGAGTTCACTCAGATTCACGTCCATCAAGTCAGTGATACCATCCAGCCATCTCATCCTCTGTTGTCCCCTTCTCCTCCTGCCCCCAACCCCTCCCAGCATCAAACTCTTTTCCAATGAGTCAACTCTTCGCATGAGGTGGCCAAAGTACTGGAGTTTCAGCTTTAGCATCATTCCTTCCAAAGAAATCCCAGGGTTGATCTCCTTCAGAATGGACTAGTTGGATCTCCTTGCAGTCCAAGGGACTCTCAAGAGTCTTCTCCAACACCACAGTTCATAGTCCTAACCAATAAAATCTAAAGAAAACTCCTGGGTAAGGTTTCCAGAAAGATTTTTGTTTCCCCAGTAAAAGGGACACTCTCAGCTAATGTATCTCTCTCTCTCTTTTCCCCCTTTCACCATTGTTTTCCCCCTTCATCCGTGCCTAAAATGTGGATAAAAATGCTTTGAGGTCCAGCAGCCATTTGGGGATTATAATGTAATAACTATGGGCTTCCCAGTTGGCACTGGTGGTAAAGAGTCTACCTGCCAATGTAGGAGATGTAAGAGACACAGGTTCAATCCATGGGTCAGGAAGATCCCCTGGAGGAGGAAATGGCAACCCACTCTAGTTCTCATGCCTGGAGAATTCCATGGACAGAGTAGCTATGGCCCATAGAATCACAAAGAGTTGGACATGACTGAAGCAACTTGGCACAAGGGTAATAATTATGAGAACAAAACACAACACATGGAGAACACACAGATGAAAATAATATGCACCTCTGAAAAAATTATCAAGAAGTACTAATATGAGCTATCAACCTCCAGATATCCTATTTTATGAGAAAAAATTAAAACATATTTAAGCCATAGTAGTCAAGTTTACTTGCAAAAAAATGAAACAGTGAAAGAGTTAGTCACTCAGTAGTGTCTGACTCTTCGCGACCCCATGGACGGTACCCCACCAGGTTCCTCTGTCCATGGGACTTTAACAGGCTGGAATACTGGAATGGGTTTCCATTCCCTTCTCCAGGGGGTCTTTTCAACCCAGAGATCAAATCCAGGTCTCTTGCAATGCAGGCAGATTCTTTACTACCTGAGTCACAAGGAAAACTCCAAGCTTACTTCTTCTTGCAACCAAATACAGTCCTGATTCACTACTTCTCTTTATATTAGGCAACCAATAGAGATCCACCTTGTTCCATTAAATTTTATCTTGACTTTTTTTTCTAGTAAGATATAATATCATTACTATCCAATTCTCCTTCTTTAAATCATGCAAGGTAAAACCTTTGACTGTGTGGATCACAAGAAACTGTGGAAAATTCTGAAAGAGATGGGAATCCCAGACTACCTGACCGGCCTCTTGAGAAACCTGTATGCAGGTCAGGAAGCAACAGTTAGAACTGGACATGGAACAACAGACTGGTTTCAAATTGGAAAAGGAGTACGTCAAGACTGTATATTGTCACCCTGCTTATTTAACTTATATGCAGAGTACATCATGAAAAACGCTGGACTGGAAGAAGCACAAGCTGGAGTCAAGATTGCCGGGAGAAATATCAATAACCTCAGATATGCAAATGACATCATCCTTATGGCAGAAAGTGAAGAGAAACTAAAAAGCCTCTTGATGAAAGTGAAAGAGGAGAGTGAAAAAGTTGGCTTAAAGCTCAACATTCAGAAAACAAAGATCATGCCATCTGGTCCCATCACTTCATAGGAAATAGATGGGGAAACAGTGGAAACAGTGTCAGACTTTATTTTCGGGGGCTCCAAAATCACTGCAGATGGTGACTGAAGCCATGAAATTAAAAGACACTTACTCCTTGGAAGGAAAGTTATGACCAACCTAGATAGCATATTGAAAAGCAGAGACATTACTTTGGCAACAAAGGTCCATCTAGTCAAGGCTATGGTTTTTCCAGTTGTCATGTATGGATGTGAAATTTGGACTGTGAAGAAAGCTGAGTGCCGAAGAATTGATGCTTTTGAACTGCGGTGTTGGAGAAGACTCTTGCAAGTCCCTTGGACTGCAAGAAGATCCAACCAGTCCATCCTAAAGGAGACCAGTCCTGGGTGTTCATTGGAAGGACTGATGCTAAAGCTGAAACTCCAGTACTTTGGCCACCTCATGCAAAGAGTTGACTCATTGGAAAAACCCTGATGCTGGGAGGGATTGGGGGCAGGAGGAGAAGGGGACAACAGAAGATGAGACGGCTTGATGACATCACCGACTCAATGCACATGGGTTTGGGTGAACTCCGGGAGTTGGTGATGGACAGGGGGTCCGGGCGTGCTGCAATTCATGGGGTTGCAAAGAGTTAGACACGACTGAGTGACTGAACTGAACTGAAGGTATTTCTGGGCTTCCCTGTTGGCTTAGACAGTAAAGAATTTGCAGTGCAGATCAGATTTGATCCCTGGGTTGGGAAGATTCTCTGGAAAAGGGAATGGCTACGCATGCCAGTATTCTTGCCTGGAGAATTCCATCGACAAAGAGGAAAGCTATTTGGGGGGAAATTTTCCTGAAAATATACCCATGCTTTTCTCACAGAACCTTTTCATAAACTTCTGTGAAATATATAGATATAAGTATTTCTTCTAAATGAAGAGGAAATTTTAAACAAAGTTAACATCACAATACAGGAATTTTTTAAACATTTATGCATGTTTTTTCTTTTAAAAAGTTAATAACTTTTCTCAGAGAATTGATAAATATCCCCTAAAGGTTGAAAACAATTTTTCTCCATTTTAAAAAGGTACACTTTTTTAGTTTGTCATAGAAGGAAATAAATATGAATATACTTTTAACCTAGAGCTGTTGTTGTTTCTTCCTCTAAATGAATAAACATGATATTAATGGTAGCATTAAGGCATATCAAATAGTTCCCTAAGTAAATCAAGCTTATGTCCCAAAAGGGCACTTTCACTGGCTTTTTCTTTGCTTTCCTTCTTTCCTTTTCATTTTGGCCTGCTATATGGCAATTGCAAAAAGGAAC
Organism: Capra hircus; assembly: GCF_001704415.2. Lineage (NCBI taxonomy): Eukaryota > Metazoa > Chordata > Mammalia > Artiodactyla > Bovidae > Capra > Capra hircus. The sequence continues at coordinate 48,313,519 of NC_030809.1, read as the reverse complement.
AAAAATGGAGATGGAAAGTGACCTTAATTTGCTCATATCACATAAGGTGAGCAACCTATAAGTCCCATTTGCAGTAGTTTCACTTAAAGATAAATACTACATAGGAAATGCATTTTATAGTGGTAATACTGATGGTGCAAGAGTAATATAAGTTGACTAAGTGAAGAATCACTTTTCTTAAAAGAGAACACTTTAGGCAAAAATCTTTAGATATTAAATTATTTACACATTCCCATTTATAGATGGTCAACAATGGTTACAATAGTTCATATGACAAAGAACTTCCGAAAAATCATATTTCTGGCAGAGGAATCCAAAGGTAGCTATAATGGTCATGCTTATTTGTTCTCTCCATGTGCTATTGTCCTCTCAGATAGGCTGAACATTCAACTGCCAAGACCATTAACTTTTATTATAAGAACTCAAAAACATATATCTGCGATTTGATTCAGTACCACAGCAAATGTATTGCTTTTCACACACACACACACATACTACTCAGCAAGTTTCCATGCAGTCAAAAGGAACAGGAATGTGTGTCTCTACGTGTATAATGAGAGACAAAGATATAAAATGGAAACCTGATGAAAATAAAATGGTAGAAAAACACTCTTCCAAAAATTTAAGAGAAAAGTATATTTCCAAACTCGTTTTTTGAGGCCATCATTACCCTGATACCAATGCCAGATAAAGATACCACAAGAAAAGAAAAACACAGGTAAATATCCCTGATGAATATACATGCAAAAATCTACCAAAAAAATACTGGAAAGCTAAATCTAAGCATATTAAAAAAAATTATGTACCATGACTAAGTGGTATTTATCCTTGAGATTCAATGATGGTTCAACATTAACAAATCAATTGATGTGAAAGGAGATAAGCCCTGGGTGTTCTTTGGAAGGACTGATGCTAAAGCTGAAAGTCCAGTACTTTGGCCACCTCATGCGAAGAGTTGACTCATTGGAAAAGACTCTAATGCAGGGAGGGATTGGGGGCAGGAGGAGAAGGGGACGACAGAGGATGAGATGGCTGGATGGCATCACCAACTTGATGGATGTGAGTTTGGGTGAATGCCAGGAGTTGGTGATAGACAGGGAGGCCTGGCGTGCTACAATTCATGGGGTCGCAAAGAGTCGGACATGACTGAGCGACTGAACTGAACTAACTGAACTGAACCACATCAGGTGTTGGAACCCAAACACCATGCAGTTTACTCAAAAAATAAATAAATAAAATTAGAAATGCCACATGAGCTAGCAATCTTACTTCTAGATATTTTTCCAAATGAATTACAATCAGGATCTTGAAGAGATATCAGCACTTCCGTGTTCATTACAACAGTGTTCACAATACCCAAGATACTGAAATAACCTAAATGTCCACTGACAAACAAATGGGTAAAGAAACTATGGTATACACCTACAATGGAATACTAACTATTCAGCCTTTTTTTTTTAAAGAAAAAAAAGGAAACTTTACAATATGCTACAACATGCATAAATCTTGAGGACCTTATGCTTAGCGAAACAAGCTAATTACAGAAAGACAAAATAGTGTATGATTCCACTTATATGAGATTCCAACTTATGTGAGATCTCTAAAGCAGTCAAGTTCATAGAATCAAGGAATGAAATGGTAATTGCTAGGGAGTAGAAGAGGAAATGGGAAGTCGTTAATCAATGGGAATAAAGTGTCAGTCAAGCAAGATGATTAAGCTCTAGAAATCTGTTGCATAACACAGTACCTATACCAAGCACCAGCTGGAATCAAGATTGCCAGGAGAAATACCAATAACCTCAGATATGCAGATGACACCATCCTTATGGCAGAAAGTGAAGAGGAACTAAAGAGCCTCTTGATGAAAGTGAAAAGAGGATATCTAGGTTGTTTCCATGTCCTGGCTATTATAAACAGTGCTGCAATGAACATTGGGGTACATGTGTCTCTTTCAATTCTGGTTTCCTCAGTGTGTATGCCCAGCGGTGGGATTGCTGGGTCATAAGGTAGTTCTATTTGCAATTTTTTAAGGAATCTCCACACTGTTCTCCAAAGTGGCTGTACTAGTTTGCATTCCCACCAACAGTGTAGGAGGGTTCCCTTTTCTCCACACCCTCTCCAGCATTTATTGCTTGCAGATTTTTGGATCGCAGCCATTCTGACTGGTGTGAAGTGGTACCTCACTGTGGTTTTGATTTGCATTTCTCTAATAATGAGTGGAAACAACGTAGATGTCCATCAGCAGATGAATGGATAAGAAAGCTGTGGTACATATACACAATGGAGTATTACTCAGCCATTAAAAAGAATGCATTTGAATCAGTTCTGATGAGATGGATGAAACTGGAGCCGATTATACAGAGTGAAGTAAGTCAGAAAGAAAAACACCAATACAGTATACTAACACATATATATGGAATTTAGAAAGATGGCAATGACAACCCTGTATGCAAGACAGCAAAAAAGACACAGATGTGTATAACAGACTTTTGGACTCAGAGGGAGAGGGAGAGGGTGGGATGATTTGGGAGAATGGCATTGAAACATGTATACTATCATGTAAGAATCGAATCGCCAGTCTATGTCCGACGCAGGATACAGCATGCTTGGGGCTGGTGCATGGTGATGACCCAGAGAGATGTTATGGGGAGGGAGGTGGGAGGGGGGTTCATGTTTGGGAACGCATGTACACCCATGGTGGATTCATGTCAATGTATGGCAAAACCAATACAGTATTGTAAAGTAAAATAAAGTAAAAAAATAAAATAAAATAAATGATGATGTTGAATCATCATCCATACACAGTTTAAAAAAAAAGAAAAGAAAGTGAAAGAGGAGAGTGGAAAAGTTGGCTTAAAGTGCAACATTCAGAAAACGAAGATCATGGCATCTGGTCCCATCACTTCATGGGAAATAGATGGGGAAACAGTGGAAACAGTGTCAGACTTTATTTTTGGGGGCTCCAAAATCACTGCAGATGGTGACTGAAGCCATGAAATTAAAAGACGCTTACTCCTTGGAAGGAAAGTTATGGCCAACCTAGATAGCATATTGAAAAGCAGAGACATTACTTTGGCAACAAAGGTCCATCTAGTCAACGCTATGGTTTTTCCAGTGGTCATGTATGGATGTGAAAGTTGGACTGTGAAGAAAGCTGAGTGCCGAAGAATTGATGCTTTTGAACTGTGGTGTTGGAGAAGACTCTTGAGAGTCCCTTGGACTGCAAGGAGATCCAACCAGTCCATTCTAAAGGAGACCAGTCCTGGGTGTTCATTGGAAGGACTGATGCTAAAGCTGAAACTCCAATACTCTGGCCACCTCATGGGAAGAGTTGACTCATTGGAAAACACCCTGATGCTGGGAGGGATTGGGGGCAGGAGGAGAAGGGGACAACAGAGGATGAGATGGCTGGATGGCATCACCTACTTGATGGACGTGAGTCTGAGTGAACTCCAGGAGTTGGTGATGGACAAGGAGGCCTGGAGTGCTGCAATTCATGGAGTTACAAAGAGTCGGACACGACTGAGCTACTGAACTGACTGACTGACTGATACTCAATAATAATATACTGTACACTTTAGAAATGAAGTGAATAGATGTTCATCAAATGTTTTCTCTAAAATAAATCCCCTTTTAATGAGATACTCATCACTATCAGATTTCAAGATACATGATGATTTCACAAATTTTCTTTGGAAACGTTCAATAATTAAAAAAGACTTTTGTGAAAAATTTTAATTTAAGATCTAAGAGCTGAGGCAAATAGCAGTACTTACTGCTAGTAAGACAGGATTAATTCTTTCCACTATGAATTCCTGTTAGAACTTGAGACAAAATGACAATAACACAATGCTAATAGATGACAATTTCAGACATCATAGGTAGCTTTCTTCCTATGGCACTCTGTAAGGGGTACTAACTATTGTCAGAGAAACAGTTTAAAAGGTTATGAAAAAGGATTTAAAATCTCATGCACAGGCTATCCGATGTATTCGTTAGAGATTACTTTCTTTTTTTTGTTGTTGTTGTTCTTTTTTTTTTTTTTTTTTAATTTTAAAATCTTTAATTCTTACATGTGTTCCCAAACATGAACCCCCCTCCCACCTCCCTCCCCATAACATCTCTGTGGGTCATCTAGAGATTACTTTCTAAAGTTAGTAACTGAAATCCAGGCTCATTTCTCTCTTACATAAAAGGAGTCCAGAAGCTGGTAGACAAAGCCAGTGTGGAGGTTCTACAGTCCTGAGCCTAGAGCCTTAAGTCTTTCTCCTCCACCGTCTTGCCTTCGGATCCAGGAGGACTGCTGGAGCTCTAGTCATCACGACCATATCCCAGGAAAGAGAAGAAAGGCAGATAGCTAGGGACAGAGATTTTCCCCAGAAACCCCACCTAACAACTTTCACTGATATTTCATTGTTCATGCCTATCAACAAGAACAGCTAGGTGAGTAGTGTTTCAATTGTCCAAGATTAGAAAGAGTGAATGGATATTGAATAGTCCTTTATATAACACCAGTGTTGGAAACAAAGATTAATTATATCCTTTTGCCTCATAGAATATAAAATTATAACTACAGTTGTTTTAAAAGCAAACAAGTAAGCGTTTAGCACATCAAACAATATTCTAATTAGTTATTTGTAGCATTTAATGATGTAATAATTCACATATTTTTATAATAACTATAAAATGGGTCTATTTTATTCCCATTTACAAAATCACAGAGTTCAGGAAACACTCAAATTAATAGAGGTGGTAGGAAGCTTGCTCAAATGAATAGAGATGGTAAGTGTCAGAGTCAGGATTTAAACCAAAGTAGTCTGCTTGATTCTATGGAACAAAAAACTGTATAATAAGAGAAATGGTATTTTTAAACAAAGACAAACATAAAGTGATTCAGAAGTGCAAATATGTCCTAAAAATTACAGTATTTCATTAATCTTAGCCATATTTTTTTCTGAGTGGTAAGAACCTATTATTTTCTTCTTTGAACTTTACTGAATTCTCCAAAATCCCCTTGATGGATATGCACTACTCCGGTAATAAGAAAGAGAAAATATTTCATAAAATTACACTACCACTAATACCAAAATGGGAAAAAGGTAATTGCTCACAATGACAAGTGTGTAAAACATTTGGTTGAGGGAGCACAACATTTTACTCTCCATAAATGTTAACATCCAACCATTGATGCATTCAGAGCTACGTCAACTGATGCACTTAAATGCAATTCTCTCTAAAGACAAACACTGTTGATCAACAAGCTTTCTGTAAATAGCCATCAACTTAAGTGTGCTACGTTTAAACAATGCACATTACACTCATCTCAACCAGGCACAAATTCTAATAACAACATTTATTGGAAATACCGCATTGTGGTTCAACAGTCCTTAAAAGACACTTTAATCAAATTGACAAAGAATGATTGAAAAAATGTCAAAAGTGGATGCTTGGGGCTGGTGCACTGGCATGACCCAGAGGGATGGTATGGGAAGGGAGGAGGGAGGGGGGTTCAGGATGGGGAATATGTGTGTACCTGTGGGGGACTCATGTTGATGTATGGCAAAACCAATACAATATTGTAAAGTAGTTAACTTCCAATTAAAATAAATAAATTTATATTTTTTAAAAAAAGAAAAAATGTCAAAAGATGTGTGAGGGTGGGGGGAGTCTGCTATGGTCAAAAAGACTAACTTAATGCTAACTCTATGTAACTCTCAATGTGATAATGTGATAAAGATAAAATCTTCATGCTAATGGAAAAGAAAAGAAAAAAGGTCTGGTAACTACTAACAGGGTGGCTGACTAAGCATTGTACAAGAATACACTTTGTTTTATAGGTTTTTTTGTGCAGAGCTATTACAATATAATCTGTGACAATTGAACATTATTGAACCTAAATTTGGGGTTTGGGTCTTTTACATCAACAGCAAAACAAGAGCAATAAAGCAAGTCATTAAAAAAAAACCTTTCCAAGAATTGATTCTATTGCAAGACTTATTCAATTATAGGACTCTTAAGAGCTGAGAATGTTTTTAGAAAAAACAAACAATTTCACTTCACCCCCAAATTATAGACCTTCTAGAAAAAGAATTACCAACAACTGGGGAAATGAACAGAAAATGTTTAAACACTAGTGGAGCATTCAAAACATGAGTTTCAGGGTTCTGTTAGGTTTGATGGAATTAAATGGAGAATAAGACTTGAGTTGGAGACTGGGAAGTCAACTAGGTCATGAAAAGGCCAATCTCTTTTTCTAAAATACAATGAAGGGAAAAAAAAATGAGTTGTGAATGGGTAAATCTCAAAGAAGTTCAGAGTTCAGGCTCAGTAGATTTAAGAAATGAAACAGAAGTTTAGATGCTTATCTGAATCTTCTATACACCATTTGAATTTACAAAATTGAGAATGAGCATCTGTCAAATATAATAGCTTTCTTAGGAGATGGCTGGTTCTTCTACCTCTCATCCAGGCAGCACTACCAAATCTGAGCTTATCTGATGGCTTCTCTGGGTGCCCCTCTTCATCAGAAACCAGAAGTCAAAACTATTCACTTCAACAGTTTTCAACTAAAAGAGAAACTTGTACAATACTTTGTTTTATTAAATTGAAAGGTCTTGAAGAGACCTCTCAGTTTATTGTATTTCACTCACACTTATAAAAGAAAGAAGAAACAGTATTCCTTTTTAATTTTGTCACATATTTTAATGAATGTCAAAAGCCCTACTTTCTAGGAAAGTACTCAGTTGATATCTAAAATTAATTTCCTAGAATACTTGAAGCTGATTATGTGCTTTCTATGCTCCTTTTATTTTCTTTCTTTAAAAGGAGCTATAATGAGAAGATAGCATTTTTTTCTTCACTTTATTCTAACAAATCCATTTTTATATATATGACAAAGCTTCACTTACTTTAGTGAATTCTGTGGAGTGATTTTTCTATTTCTTTAGTTGACTGGTAGGGCAAAAAAATTGTGTAGGAGGCACAAGGAGGTATCTCTCTCAGTGGCAGAAGAACTGAGCTAAGCCCATAAATATAGACATCACTTGTAAAAATCAAACTATGTTTTCTAATTTTCAAATATTGTTGCATTGTCTTAACTTTTCTTGAGTTGGTGATCTTATTTGTTACACACAGATGACTTAAAAGAAAACATCACCTGTATCTTTTAAAGTTCATCATCCTGTTCTCTGTTCTTAAGGAAGTGAGGTGGAAGGCAGCAGAGACTACTTGTTGTCCCCCAAATATTTCACCCCTTCTTCCATAATGATTGAAGTCTTAGCCATGCAAATAGTTTCCCATAAAAGAAGAGTGGATTTCCCAGCCTCCCTTGTAATGAAGTGCAGGAAGGTTACTAAGCATTATTTAGTGGCACGTAAGCAGACATTTGACTCATTGGAAAAGGCTCTGATGTTGGGAGGGATTGAGGGCAGGAGGAGAAGGGGATGACAGAGGATGAGCTGGCTGCGTGACATCACTGATTCGATGGATGTGAGTCTGAGTGAACTCCAGGAGTTGGTGAATAGATAGGGAGGCCTGGCGTGCTGCGATTCATGGGGTCACAAAGAGTCGGACACGACTGAGCAACTGACCTGAACTGAACTGAAGCAGACATTTGGAGAAGGCAATGGCACCCCACTCCAGTACTCTTGCCTGGAAAATCCCATGGATGGAGGAGCCTGGTGGGCTGCCATCTATGGGGTTACACAGTCGGACATGACTGAAGCAACTTAGCAGCTTAGCAGCAAGCAGACATTTGCTGTGGCAGCCTCTGTGAACTTTCCCTGTGGTACAATCACTGCGCATCCTTTGCCGCATTTTTTCTCTTCCGCTAACCCTGGGCTCTAGAATACAAGTAGGGTTGTCTTAGATTCTGAGGATAAAGGCTATTCCCTAGAAACAGCAATGAACAAGAAGAAGGCTGAATCCCTGAGGATTTGTGAAATAGATCTACCTGATAAAACTTGCAGGTTTCTGTGGATATAAAAACATTTCACAACACCCTCCACGTTGTTTGTCCTGAACTTGCTAAGCATTCTCCTGTCTCAGAGCTATTGCACTTGCTCTTCCCTATGGCTGCATCTCCTCCAAACGCATCCTTATGGTTTTGACCTTTATTCATATGTTCTTACTTAGATATTATTTCTCTGGGCAGTTTCCTGCCCACCCATTCAGTTCAGTTCAGCTGCTCAGTAGTTTCTGACTCTTTGCAATTTCACGGACTTCAGCACACCAGGCTTCCCTGTCCATCACCAACTCCTGGAGCCTACTCAAACTCATGTCCATTGAGTTGGTGATGCCATCTAACTATCTCATCCCCTGTCGTCCCCTTCTCCTTCTGACTTCTCCTCCCACCTTCAGTCTTTCCCATACCATATATTTTCCTATTTATCTTCTTTACTTTTTGTCTCTCCTACTAAAGTATATAATTCAGGGAAGGTGAAAAATCATATCTGTTTTGTCTATTCATATCCCCAATACTTAAATCAATGACTCATATTCCTTCAAATACTTCTGGAATGAATGAAATCAAAATCAGAAGTTCACAGATATCAAAACAAAGGAGTGATCATGATGATGTGAAAGTAATCACATGAATTTTCTGATTCAGATTAATCATAGTGATGCTTTCTGAGCATTTACTGGGTCAAGTATTACCACATTAGCTTCACGTGTAACCTAATCTCAAGAGATTCTGACACTTGTTCAGTTGCTAACTTGTGTCCAACCCTTTTTTACCCTGTAGACCCCAGGGGAACACACCGGGCTCCTCTGCCCTCCACTGTCTCCAAGTTTGCTCAAACTCATGTCACTTGAGATGGCGATGTTATCTAACCATCTCATCCTCTGCTGCCCACTTCTCCTTTTACCTTTAATCTTTCCTAACATCAGGGTCTTTACCAATGTCTCAGCTCTTTACATCAGAAGGTCTAAGTATTGGAGCTTCAGCATCAGTCCTTCCAATGAATATTTAGGGTTGATTTCCTTTAGGATTGACTGGTTTGATCTTTTTGCTGTCCAAGGGACTCTCGAGTCTTCTCCAATACCACAATTTGAAAGCATCGATTTCTTGGCATTCAGCCTTCCTCATAGCCCAACTCTCACATCCATACATGACAACTGGAAAAACCATAGATTTGACTATATGGACCATTGTCAGCAAAGTGATATTTCTGCTTTTGAATATGCTGTCTGGGCTTGTCATAGCTCCATTCCAAGGAGCATGCGTCTTTTCATTTCATGGCTGAAGTCCCTGTCTGCAGTTAATTTGGAGCCCAAGAAAATAAAATCTGTCACTGCTTCCACTTTTCCCCCTTCTATTTGCTGTAAAGTGATGGAACCAGATGCCGTGGTCTTAGTTTTTTTAATATTGAGTTTCAAACAGCTTTTCACTCTCCTCTTTCACCCTCATGAAGAGGCGCTTTAGTTCCTCTTTACTGTCTGCCATTAGAGTGGTATCATCTGCCTAAGTGAGGTTGTTGATGTTTCTCTCAGCAGGCAAACTTGATTCCAGCTTGTGATTAATCCAGGCTGGCATTTCACATGATGCATTCTGCACAGATGTTAAATCAGCAAGCTGACGATATATAGCCTTGTCGTACTCCTTTCCTGATTTTGAACCAGTCAGTTTTTCCATGTCTGTGTCTACCTGTTAACTTCTTGACTGACACACAGGTTTCTCAAGAGACAGGTAAGGTAATCTGCTATTACCATCTCTTTAAAAATTTTTCACAGTTCGTTGTGATCCACACAGTCAAAAATTTTAGCATAGTCAATGAAGCAGAAGTAGATGTTTTTCTGGAATTTCCTTGCTTTCTCCATGATTCAATGAATGTTGGCAATTTGATCTCTTGGCAAATGTTTCATTGCCTTTTCTAAACCCAGCTTATACTTCTGAAAGTTCTTGGTTCAGGTACTGCTGAGGCCTAGATTGAATGATTTTGAGTATAACCCATTAGTATGTGAAATGAACACAATTGTATGGTACTTTGAATAATCTTTGGTATTGTCCTTCTTTGGGATTAGAATGAAAACTGACCTTTTCCAGTCCTGTGGCCACTGCTGAGTTTTCCTAATTTGCTGACATATTGAGTATCTCAGTGTCTCATCTTTACAAAGGAGTAGCTTGAGGTATAAAAGAACATTCTGAAGAAGTTACTGAAACAAAAAAGACAAGGATTTTCAAAAAGGATAATGACCAGATTGGATTGTATCTACCTCATGAAAAGGTGAGGTAGGAAGAGATCCATATTTACCATTGTCTAAATAATAAATAAATAAGACATAAATAATAAGCCCCTTGAAAGGGGCTGCTTCTTCCCTCTATGTTAATCACTCAGTCATATCTGACTCTTTGCAAGCCCATGAACTGTAGCCCACCAGGCTCCATGGAATTCTCCAAGCAAGAATACTAGAGTGGGTTGCCATTCCCTTCTCCAGCAGTCTTTCCCCATCCAGGGATCGAACCTGGGTCTCCTGCATTGCAGACAAATCCTTTACCATCTGAGCCACCATACTCCAACTAAATAGGTAACCTGACTAAAGAAAATTTGCACAAAGTTGGCATTTTGAGACTTCAAACAAATAAAATCACTAATAAAATACATAAGGGTGTTACCTTAGTTAACAAGTGTGTCTAGACCAGTCTTGAAAATCATGTAATAGCATTTCTGCCTTCCATATTTACCCTGGTTAGTAAACTGCTAAATACATTATCTTCTGAATGAAAATGAATCAAAGTGAGAAAGCAAATTAATTAATTAGAAAATAACCTTTGTATCTTCAGTTACAATAGAACTAAATCATTCATATTTATCCAAAATTTGTAAGCAGTATATTATAAAGCAGACATTCTTTGCTCTCTTTACATGATTTTATTTATAGGTGCATGTGAGTAGATACATACACATGAAAGGAACAGAATGCTGATCACCTTCTCCAATCAAATAAAGTAATAGCTGAAATACTCATATTATTATTATTATTATTTCAAAATTCTTCTCCAGTTTCTTTGGATAGGGGTAGAATGTGTGAAAAGAGGAAACATTTCAGTCTAAAGTGGATCTAAAAATCTGGTTCCTAATCTACCAGTGGTATAATCATAGGTAAATTACTCACTCTCTAAGTAGAGTAGTTTTCCCATCAAAAATATGAAAGAAAAAGAAAAACAAGGATTGTTACAAGGAACAGAAATAACAACATATGTGAAGCGTCTATATATGTCCAGCTCAGATTGGGTGCTCAATAAACATTAACCACCATTATAATACTTCTGAAAAGTTAGCCCATGAAACTTTATCTTATCCCTCTCCTTTCCTAGAAGGTCAATTAAACTTTCTTCCTCCTGCAAATCCTTAAAAAAAATATATAGAAAGAAAGCAACATGCATTAAATTCTCCTGACTCAGGTTACAGGTCAATTCTTAAAACTTATTCTTCATAGTGTTTTACTTGGTACATTATTCAAGTCTAACCTCCAAGATATTATCTTTTTCTATTGATCAAATTACCTAATCAACAAACTATAATTATAGGAAGGAGTATGTCAAGGCTGTATATTGTCACCCTACTTGTTTACCTTATATGCAGAGTACATCATGAGAAACACTGGGCTGGAGGAAGCACAAGCTGGAATCAAGATTGCCAGGAGAAATAGCAATAACCTCAGATAGGCAGATGACACCACCCTTATGGCAGAAAGTGAAGAAGAACTAAAGAGCCTCTTGATGAAAGTAAAAGAGGAGAGTGAAAAAGTTGGCTTAAAGCTCAACATTCAGAAAACTAAGATCATGGCATCCAGTCCCATCACTTCATGGCAAATAGATGGGGAAACAGTGTCAGACTTTATTTTCGGGGGCTCCAAAATCACTGCAGATGGTGACTGCAGCCATGAAAGTAAAAGATGCTTACTCCTTGGAAGGAAAGTTATGACCAACCTAGACAGCATATTAAAAAGCAGAGACACTGCTTTGTCAACAAAGGTCCATCTAGTCAAGGCTATGGTTTTTCCAGTGGTCATGTATGGATGTGAGAGTTGAACTATAAAGAAAGCTGAGTGCCAAAAAATTGATGCTTTTGAACTCTGGTATTGGAGAAGACTCTTGAGAGTCCCTTGGACTGCAAGGAAATCCAACCAGTCCATCCTAAAGGAGATCAGTCCTGGGTATTCATTGAAAGGACTGATGTTGAAGCTGAAACTCCAATACTTTGGCTATTGGATGTGAAGAGCTGACTCATTTGAAAAGACCCTGATGCTGGGAAAGATTGACGGCAGGAGGAGGAGGGGACAACAGAGGATGAGATGGTTGGATGGCATCTCCGATTCAATGGACATGGGTTTGGGTGGACTCTGGGAGGTGGTGATGGAGAGGGAGGCCTGGTGTGCTGCGGTTCATGGGGTCGCAAGAAGTCGGACACAACTGAGTGACTGAACTGAACTGATCAAGAGTTTCACACACAAAAAAAAGTTGATAAGAAAGTATACGGAATTTGGAATGTTTGAAAGAACCTGATCACAGAATATGCCAATGCCTTCTTCATAAACATATTTACTGTCTCACGTACTGAATAATATTCCAGATGTTTGTGGGCCACACTCCTCCAGTGCAGCTGGTCTCTGCAGCAGTATACCTGAGATGCTCTGACACTTCAGTCATTCTAAGAGATGTGCTAACTAACACTTCATATGAGATGTTCATCTGGGCTATCAGCAGTTAGCTCATTATAATGAAATAATGAGTTTAAGATCAAGTCCCCAATATTTAGCTGAGTTCAGGATGAAAATATTTCATGCAATCTAAATAGAAAAGCTGTATTCATAAACATTACAACATCTGTAAAATACTGATATGAAGAGGCAGTTTCTAAATAATTCTTCCACTTGTGTATGACATCCTTTTCTTTCTATTGAAATATAATGATTCACTCTATCTCCTATATATTTCAACTTTATCTACTAGGACTTCCTTTCAGCATGTCAACAGGTTCAAGTCTCTACCAACTTATTAAAAATAAAAATTTTCCTCAATCTTGTGACCCCATGTCCTCCAGCCCCTCTCTTTAGTTCTTTTTTCCTATCTAAAGCTAAAATCTTTACGATAAAGGCTTATACTCACTGTACCCACATCTTCAGAACTCTACAGAAAACAAAGGTCACCAGAAATTTTTGTTGTCAGAAACCAATGGACTCCTTCCACTTGACCTCTTATTTCTCACTATTGTTTATTCACTTAAACTCGGAAACCAACTCTTCACTTGGTTTCTATGACAACACACCCTCATGATTTCCATGCTAGTTCCTTGGCTCCTCCTTCAGTCTAATTTTCAAGTGTTTCATCCTCCACCTGTTCCTGAGTTTGATCTTTAGTCCTCTTCTGTACAACCCATCTTGACAAATAATTCACCATTCCCATGGCAACAGTTAGTAATTCCCAGTCATCATTATTTCCCACACCATACCTTCTGTGCTCCCTGCATTTCCTATTTTGATCGTCTTCATCAATATATTACTGTTCCTATCTTTTAAATACCTCCTGAACCCATTTATTTCTTTTTTTTACCACTGTATCTAGAATACTGTCCTCTCTCTCCTGAAAGACAGCAATAGACTAATCTTTTTGTTTCTCCTTTTGCTTAATCTCTATTCATCCTTTATACTGCAATGAGGAAAATCTTTCTAAAACACACAATATTTCTAAGATCAAGTTACCACCCTCTTGGAAATGCTTCAGTGGAAGCCTTGTGCCCTCATAATAAATTATAAATTACCTAGCCTTTTATATTAGACCCTCAATGAACCAAACCAGATTTAACTCCCCAACCTCATCTCCTCCTTTGACTCCACTGTCCATCCAGGCTGTGCTAAGCTACTTGCAAATTCATCAGCATGACAGTTCCCTTTGTTGTTCAAGGCAATGCATGCTGCTCCTCTGTTGGAATCGCCTGTCTTTCACTTTCTTCTCACTAGCCTCTCTTCTTTTACTTGGACGCCACCTGTTCCCTTTGCTTACCATTTCCTTTCCAACCCAGGTTAGCTGTTTTTCCTGTGAACTTGCATATCTCCCTAGGCCTACGACATAATAGCTCTTACCTTCAATTCAGTTCAGTCACTCAGTCGTGTCTGACTTTTTGCAACCCCATGTACTTCAGCAGGCCAGGCCTCCCTGTCCATCACCAACTACCAGAGTTTACTCAAACTTATGTCCATTGAGTTGATGATGCCATCCAACCATCTCATCCTCTGTTGTCCCCTTCTCCTCCCACCTTCAATCTTTCCCAGAATCAAGGTCTTTTCCAGTGAGTCAGTTCTTTGCATCAGGTGGCCAAAGTGTTGGAGTTTCAGTTTCAGCATCAATCCTTCCAATGAATATTCAGGACTGATTTCCTTTAGGATGGATTGGTTGGATCTTCTTGCTGTCCAAGTAACTCTCAAGAGTCTTCTCCAATGCCACAGTTCAAAAGTATCAATTCTTCAGCACTCAGCTTTCTTTATAGTCCAACTCTCACATCCATAAGACTACTGGAAAAACCATAGCTTTGACTAGACAGACCTTTGTTGGTAAAGTAATGTCTTTGCTTTTTAATATGCTGTCTAGATTGGTCATAACTTTTCAGCCAAGGAGCAAATGTCTTTTAATTTTATGGCTTTAGTCACCATCTGCAGTGATTCTGGAGCCCAAGAAAATAAAGTCTCTCACTGTTTCCACTGTTTCCCCATCTATTTCCCATGAAGTGATGGGACCAGATACCATGATCTTAGTTTTCTGAATGTTGAGTTTTAAGCCAACTTTTTCACTCTCCTCTTTCACTTTCATCAAGAGGCTCTTTAGTTCTTCGCTTTCTGCCATAAGGGTAGTGTCATCTACATAGCTGAGGTTATTGAGATTTCTCCCAGCAATCTTGATTCCAGCTTGTACTTCATCCAGTCCAGCATTTCTCATAATGTACTCTGCATATAAGTTAAATAAGCAGGGTGACAATATACCTTACTGTGTGTTCTAATTATTTGTCACCTCCCTTCTCCACACCCCTCCAGATTATAAGCTGTTTTAGGGAAAGTGCTTTCTTGCATCCCCAGTACACTATTTACAGTGCCTGACACAAAGCATGTCCTTGATAATATTCCTTGAGTGCATAAATACTTAAATGACAGGACTCACCAATTGGAAACTGGTCCCCAGATTTATCATTATTTCCCACTACTACTCTATATCAACCTTCCCCCATCCATAACCAACTAAACAAACAATGCCACTATATGGTCATGAGTTTCTCTGCCTTTTAATTATCTATGATTTTTCAGCCAAATTCATATTCTATCTCCTTGAGTTCTAAAATGACCTCTCAAATCTAAAGTAGAATTTTCACAGTCTTTATAATGTTAATCACCCCATGGTCACTTCTTTTTAAACCACTTGAATATGTAAATATGTTAGTGATTTATATTGACACATATTCTGCTCCTCTCACATCTAGATCAGAAGCCTTTCAAGGGCAAAAACTCAGATTAATTAGAATTTAATGAAATTCCACTGCCTCTAATACCACAGCATACACGAGCACTCAAGAAACACATATGATCTTTCTTCATTTAATTGGAAGATAATTATCATGGCAGATTATAGATGGCCACAAATTATTGGAAACTCCTCCAGTTGAGTGGTACAGTCTATCTTCCCTCCTCACAAATCTATAAGGCTCTATGAATGCTTTGACTGATAGAATATGACAGAAGAGAGGTTATGCTAGTTTCTGGGCCCAGATCTTAAGAGGCTGGCATCTTTCACTTCCTTTATCAGGAAACACTCATGCTTGACACCTTGAGCCATCAGATAAGAAGTCCAACTACCTGACAGTTATATCCTATATACCCTAACATGGAGAGGGAAATCAGCCCAACTCACTCCAGCTTCTAGCCATCATCAAAAAAGCACCAGGGAAGCAGTTTTGGTCCCTCCACAGCTGGACTATCAGCCAGTCACCAAATCACTCAATCTATGCCATGTGGCCAGCATAACTACCACAAAGTCATGCCTAAATTCTTGACTAATAGGTCATGAGTATAAGAAAATAATTGTTATATAAAGCCACCAGTTTTGGGGTGAACTTATTACATAGCAAGACAATCAGAGATATTTATGGAGTGTCATGTTCTAAGCATTTCTTCTAGCACGTTCTTCTACATTCTTCAACTTCCTTTACATTATCCTTTTAGCTTTTGACAGTCTGACTGCTGGGAAATGCTACCTTGTTTGGGTTTTAATACACAGAGGAGTCTGGCAAGCTACAGCCCACGAGGACTCAAACACCCGGGTATGATTTTGCGACTAAAACAGCAACAACAATGCATTCTTCTTAATATGAGGTTAAGCTCCTTTTCACATGTTTGTTACTGTTCAGGCCCACACTTCACTGAATTTCTTGTTCATTATTTGTGCTCATTTTTCTATTTTGTTGTTTGCTTTGATGTTAATCATTCATAGGAGTCTGTTATATAATATTATGGGACACCAGTCCTTTATATGTTGCATGTACTATAAAGATCTTTCCTCAATTTGTGCCTTGACCTTTCCCTTTCTTTATATTTTCTTTTGATGAAGTTTTATTGTAGTCAAATCTATCAGTCTTTCTTTCAAAGTTCATGCTTCTTCTACTTCAAGGAATTCTTCTATAACCTAAGCTCATAAAAACAATCTCCTATATTTTCTGCTCTGCACTCTGAAGTTTTGCCTTTGATATTTAACTCTTGATCTACCTCAAATTTGCTTATTTATTCACTCATTTTGACATGGTTTGATGCAGGAATGTTTTTTAACCAAGAAAAAAAACACTTGTCCGAACACCATGTGTTAGATTGCGGTTTACCCCAGTGATCTAAAATGCCAGTTCTCCCAAGTATCAGGTTTCCATAGGTACATGACTCTGTTTCTGGGCTCCCTGTACTAGCCTGGTTGACTTGATTATCCCTGTGACAATATCAAATTGATTAATTACTGTAGTAGTAATTTTTCACATTTGGTAGAGAAGTTGTCTCATTTGTGTGAGTGTCTTAGTAATCTTGGCCCTTTGCTCCTTCATGGGAGTTTTAGAATTGGCTTGACAAGTTTGGTAGAAAATCTTCTTGGAACTTGGGTTTGTTTATGATGTGTAGGAATGCAATTGATCTACATGAATTTATTAAACTTATTAACACTAATAGATTGTGGATTCTTTAGGGTTTCCAGTGTGGTGGACAACTATCTCATCTGTGAGAGAATGCATCATTGTTTTGTTTGTTTCTTACCAGTCGTTATGCTTAACGATTGGTTAAGCATATTGTGCAAACTTTATTGTATAAACTAGAACCTCAAGGACAATGCTGAAAGGACCTCAGGTGTAATGTAATAGTAGTCATCTGGTCTTGTTTCTGCTTTCAAAGAGAATGCTTTTCATGTTCCTTATTAGTGTGATATTTATTCTAGGTTTTATATATATATCATTAGGAGATTGAGAAATTCCCTTTTATTTTTAATTTCCTATGAATGTTATTTTTTTAAGATTTAAAATATTTTATTTATTATTTTTTTTAAATTTTAAAATCTTTAAGGTTGTTGAACCTATTTGATTGCTGTGTCAATATTTAATGAAATGTTAATTTTTTTCTTTAGTCTGTTAATATTGTGAATTTAGTAATAGATTTTCTAAGTCAAACTAACTTACATAAATTCAAAGGTTAGGTTTTAATCATGTCTGGTTTCATGTTTTAAATATTTTATTTAGAATTTTACCATCAATGTTCAAGTTGATGTCAACCTGTAATTTTCTTTATTCATACATTCATTTCTGGTTTTGATATCAAGGTTATACTAGGCATATAATATTAATTTGTATAAAATAAAAATAACCTGATTTTGATTGCTCCAAGACCTCCAGGTTAAATTATCTGGAACTGATGTTTTCTCTATAAGATGATATTTGATTTCCAATTGAAAATGTCAATGGTCATAGACTACTAAGTTTCCACTTATCCTTGAATCAGTTTTGTTAATTTTTTACTATTCTAGAAATTTACCTATTTTACCTATGTTCCAAATGTATTATAAAGTTTTCCGTAGTACTCTCTTCCTTTTAAATATAGTGTACATTTATAGTTGCATCTGTTTTATTATTCATAGTATTGCTATTTCTTTTCTTTTTAAGCTCTGTCTTCCTGAAAAGAGTTAACTATGTTTTCCTATCCAAATAATCTTCAATCTTGTTGAGTTTGCATTTTATATATTTTTTCTTTACATCATAAATTTTTGCTTCTGTCTTGTCTCTTTCTTTCATATATATTCTCTGAAATTATATTGAAGTATTTTGTGTTTGAATGCTCAGTTTACTTTCAGATTGCTTTTTTTAAATAAAAATATTAAATCTATTAATTTCTTGCAAAGTATTACCTTAACTATCTCATGAGTTCTGATACATAATATCTTCATTGCTAAAGAATCCAAATATTTTTTTTCTAATTTCATAATGATTTTTTATACATAAGCTATGTAGAAATATATTCTTGAATTTCCAAATATTTTCAGAAGTGTGCAATTGGTTCCTAACTTTACTGAATAATGATAATGATCAGTGAAAATGATAGGTAAGAAACTGATTTTCTGTAAGTTTTTGAGATTTGCTTTGATATGTAATTAGTACTTTCTTTTTTTAACCTCCATGTACTTGAAAATGATGTGTATTGTTTGTCAGGGAAACCTTCTAAATATAAGCATTAAATTAAGCATTTATCATAATTTTTTATCAACATGATCTATCAACTTCTGACATGGATGTGTTAAAATCTCATCATGAGGGTACATTTGTCATTTTATCCTGGTTCTCTTAACTTTTCTTAATATGTTTGATACTATAATTAATTAATTGTGTGATCTTACTCATGAATTCACACTTTAATCAATATTTAATCAACATTAGCTCTAGCAATATTTCTCCCCCTTCAAAATCCTAATTGTTTCATATTAATGGTGACAGAGGATGAGATGGTTGAATGGCATCACCAATTCAATGGACATGAGTTGAACAAACTCTGAGAGATAGTGGAGGAAAGGGAAGTCTGGTATGCTGCAGTTCATGGGGTTGCAAATAATTAGGCGGGACTTAGCAACTGATCAACAACAATGTAGCTATACCAGTTTTCTTTTGACTAGTATTTACCTAGCAGAGATTTCTTCCATCCTTTTCCATTCTACCTCACTGTGCTGCTATGTTTTAAGCATCTTTCTTGTTAAACAGAATGCAGCTGGTTTGTTCTTTTTATTCAATTTGACAAACTTTGTTTGTTAACTAGAATATTTAGTCCGCTTATTTTGACTATTATTACTGTTCTGTTTGAAATAATTTCTCTCAATTTATCATGTATCCTCCTTCATTCTATTTGACTTTTCTCTGGATTTTTTAGTTTCTTTTAGATTAAAATTTCTTCATTTTTACTGGATTATTATTTAGCTTGAATGTTATAGGCTCTTATTTATCTTCCTCTAATGATTACCTTACTACTTTTAACATTTGCATTTGACATTTTTACTTTAGTGAACTCTAAATTTAATTATTTTTATTATTTTCCTGGTAAACAATAAAAACTTTAGAACGCTAAAGGAATTTATGGTTGCTAGGGCAGGGAAGGATGGGGAAAGAGATCTTAGGGAATCTGGGGTATACATGTACCTACTCACACTACTATATTTAAAATGGATAACCAACAAGGACCTGCTGTATAGCACAGGGAACTTTGCTCAGTGTTACGTGGCAGCCTGGATGGGAAGGGAGTTTGTGGGAGAATAGATACATGTATATGTATGTGCTAAATCACTTCCATTGTGTTTGACTTTGTGAGACCTTATGGATTGCAGCCCACCAGCGGTCCATGGCATTCTCCAGGCAAGAATACTGGAGTGGGTTGCTATTTCCATCTCCAAATATAAAATAAAAAGTTAAAAAAAAAAAAAAAACTCCAGAGGATCTCCTGTTCTTATTTTATATGCAATTGTCATTCACCATGCGAGCTTTTCATCTTGAGCTGCATCTCTACACATTGATAACTTGCAGTGAACAGTGTCAGATTCATAGACTTCAGAGGAGAGAATTTCGATCCAGAGCTAGAAACAAGGCTTGATCACTCAGAGCTTCTGTGTAGCAGAGTTATATTACAGTGAAAAAGAGACAGAGAAATTTTCTGACATGGACATCAGAAGAGGGTGGAGTGCCCCACTTGCTAATCTTAGCAAAGCCTTATATACTATTTCAGTTGGTTACTAGTAACAATAGAAAGGTCTTACCAGACCCACTCCTAGGATTAGTCAGAAGGTTCTTGTTATGAAGGAGAAACATGTTCCTTGAGCAAGGTACACTGTTGTCATATAATTATTAGTACAGAATTTAAGGAAAAACATATCCTTGAGCAAAATGAGTTGTTTTGTGGGGTAATCATTAGCTCTGGGCTTAAAGAAAGAAAAAAAGTAAGTCTTATGTGACTAAGACAAAGAAATGTAGAAAAAAAAATGTTTGTCCTTTTCTCCTCCTTGAGAACCCTGGACCGCTTTCTCCTCCTTGAGAGCCCCAGACTCCTTATCAACCTACCTAAGAATTAACTCTCTCAACATTAGATATTAGTTTTTATTGTTTAATAAAGTCAATTATTTTTTATTACATATCTATCATTTTCTTTACTCACCGATCCTTGTATCTAATTTTCATTAGGGGATTATTTTTCTTTTGAGTCTGCTGTTGAAATTTCTTAACTGAAGATATTTTTAAAATAAATATTCTTGATCTCATATTTTAAATTAAAATATTTATTTTGCTTTCATTACTAAAATATTATTCTACTGGTTATATAATTCAAGTATAATATTTATTTCTCTCAGTATTTGAAGATATTACCCCACTGATTTCTAACATCCATTGATGCGTTGAAAAGTCAGTTGTCAATATCAACCTCACTCATGTGTTAATATTTATCTTTTTTGTTCTGGTTGCATTTAAGATTTTTTTTTTTAATACTTCAGTCAGTTCAGTTGCTCAGTCGTATCTGACTCTTTGTGACCCCATGAACCGCAGCACGCCAGGCCTCCCTGTCCATCACCAACTCCCGGAGTTCACTCAGACTCACGTCCATCGAGTCGGTGATGCCATCCAGCCATCTCATCCTCTGTCGTCCCCTTCTCCCCCTGCCCCTAATCCCTCCCAGCATCAGGATCTTTTCCAATGAGTCAACTGTTCGCATGAGGTGGCCAAAGTACTGGAGTTTCAGCTTTAGCATCAGTCCTTTCAATGAACACCCAGGATAGATCTCCTTTATACTTAGTATCATATATATTTACTATAAAAAGATTATGTTCAAATTTCTTTTCATTACACAACTTAGGGTTTATTTGGTTTCTTGAATCTAAGAAATTTAATGAAATTCTGGGTATTTTTCAGACATTATCTCTTTGAATATCAGTAACCAATATTCTCTTTTGAAGGGATTCTGGAGTACATATATGTTGGAACTTCTAACTCTGTCTTTCAAGTTCCCTAAATTTCTGCATTTATCAGGATTTTTCCCCCTCGTATTGCAGTCTACGTAATTCTGACCTATCATCTGATATACTAATTATCTG
Source organism: Capra hircus (assembly GCF_001704415.2). Lineage (NCBI taxonomy): Eukaryota > Metazoa > Chordata > Mammalia > Artiodactyla > Bovidae > Capra > Capra hircus. The sequence continues at coordinate 48,291,891 of NC_030809.1, read as the reverse complement.
TATTAATCCAATTTTATTACCAAATATTATACACATACAACAAAGTATATAAAAGACAATGAACAATTATAAAGCTTGAACCCCCACAGATGACAAAACATATAATATTGGTAGCACCCTAGAATACCTCCTTCTACGCCATGTATTTCTCCTCAATCATACCTCCTCTGTGTTCTCTAATGACAACTGCTCTCCAGACTTCTTTGTTTCTGTTTTGTTTTGTTTTGTTTAGAATCTTCTAAATACACATCCATAAGCACTGGATTTAGTTTTGCCTGCTACTGAATTTTATGTAAATTGAATCATACAGCAAGCATTATTTTGTATCTAGCTCATTTTACATCAATACTACTATTGTGATATATCTACATTTTGTCATACATGCTATCATATTCATATGTAGTCTGTAATAAAAATACCGTAGGCTAAGCCAGCCCCAAATATTCATCACACCTTTGGAGTCTTGTTTTCTTCTAATTTTTGAGTGATTAATCTTATTCTAGGCATTGTTTGAAAAAAAAAAAAAAAAACCTATCAGCTTTTCTAGTTTTTAAAAATACATTAATTAGTCCAAATTATTTAACAAGCCACAACTAAGTTACAAGTCTCAGATCGATCTTCTACTATATCCTATCTGTTGCGTTCATAAATTCAAATATTATATTATTATTTATATATCATTTATATATATTATTATATATAATAATTATATATTATTTTAGAAGTTCATTTTGTCCATTTTCAAGTCTTCCTGGTCAATTTTCATAGTCTTTTGCTTCTTTACTACACCTGCTTTTTTCATTCATAAAATTATTTAAAACATATTTACAGATTTATTTAATACTTCCTATCTTTGATTCTTCCACTTGCTATTTCTGTTGACTCTCTGATAGAAATTCATTGCTTTATATATTTAATTTTTGTTCTGTGTATATGTCATATTAGTTTATGTTCTTGGAAATTTTATCTGTGGAAAATATCTGCATCGTGTGTTTAAAATGTAGTATGTTCCTCCATTCTGTTCTTTTCCTCTCTATGCACTTGCTCTTTTCCTTTCTTTGCATTGATCACTGAGGAAGGCTTTCTTATATCTCCTTGCTATTCTTTGGAACTCTACATTCAGATGCTTATATCTTTCCTTTTCTCCTTTGCTTTTCACCTCTCTTTTTTTTCACAGCTATTTGTAAGGACTCCCCAGACAGCCATTTTGCTTTTTTTGCATTTCTTTTCCATGGGGATGGTCTTGATCCCTGTCTCCTTTGCAATGTCACGAACCTCATTCCATAGTTCATCAGGCGCTCTGTCTACCAGATCTAGGCCCTTAAATCTATTTCTCACTTCCACTGTATAATCATAAGGGATTTGATTTAGGTCATACCTGAATGGTCTAGTGGTTTTCCCTACTTTCTTCAATTGAAGTCTGAATTTGGTAATAAGGAATTCATGATCTAAGTCACAGTTAGCTCCTGGTCTTGTTTTGGTTGACTGTATAGAGCTTCTCCATCTTTGGCTACAAAGAATATAATCAATCTGATTTCGGTGTTGACCATCTGGTGATGTCCATGTGTAGAGTCTTCTCTTGTGTTGTTGGAAGAGGGTGTTTGCTATGACCAGTGCATTTTCTTGGCAAAACTCTATTAGTCTTTGCCCTGCTTCATTCCACATTCCAAGGCCAAATTTGCCTGTTACTTCAGGTGTTTCTTGACTTCCTACTTTTGTATTCCAGTCCCCTATAATGAAAAGAACATCTTTTTTGGGTGTTAGTTTTAAAAGGTCTTGTAGGTCTTCATAAAACCATTCAACTTCAGCTTCTTCAGCATTACTGGTTGGGGCATAGACTTGGATTACAGTGATATTGAATGGTTTGCCTTGGAAACAAACAGAGATCATTCTGTCATTTTTGAGATTGCATCCAAGTACTGCATTTTGGACTCTTTTGTTGACCATGATGGCTACTCCATTTCTTCTGAGGGATTCCTGCCCGCAGTAGTAGATATAATGGTCATCTGAGTTAAATTCACCCATTCCAGTTCATTTTAGTTTGCTGATTCCTAGAATGTCGATGTTCACTCTTGCCATCTCTTGTTTGACCACTTCCAATTTGCCTTGATTCCTGGACCTGACATTCTAGGTTCCTATGCAATATTGCTCTTTACAGCATTGGACCTTGCTTCTATCACCAGTCACATTCACAGCTGGGTATTGTTTTTGCTTTGGCTCCATGCCTTCATTCTTTCTGGAGTTATTTCTCCACTGATCTCCAGTAGCAGAAGATATTAAGAAGAGGGGACAAGAATACACAGAAGAACTGTACAAAAAAGATCTTCATGACCCAGATAATCACGATGGTGTGATCACTCACCTAGAGCCAGACATCCAGGAATGTGAAGTCAAGTGGGCCTTAGAAAGCATCACTACAAACAAAGCTAGTGGAGGTGATGGAATTCCAGTGGAGCTATTTCAAATCCTGAAAGATGATGCTGTGAAAGTGCTGCATTCAATATGCCAGCAAATTTGGAAAACTCAGCAGTGGCCACAGGACTGGAAACGGTCAGTTTTCATTCCAGTCCCAAAGAAAGGCAATGCCAAAGAATGTTTCAACTACCGCACAGTTGCACTCATCTCACATGCTAGTAAAGTAATGCTCAAAATTCTCCAAGCCAGACTTCAGCAATATGTGAACCATGAACTTCCTGATGTTCAAGCTGGTTTTAGAAAAGGCAGAGGAACCAGAGATCAAATTGCCAACATCCGCTGGATCATGGAAAAAGCAAGAGAGTTCCAGAAAACATCTATTTCTGCTTTATTGACTATGCCAAAGCCTTTGACTGAGTGGATCACAAGAAACTGTGGAAAATTCTGAAAGAGATGGGAATACCAGACCACCTGACCTGCCTCTTGAGAAACCTGTCTGCAGGTCAGGAAGCCACAGTTAGAACTGGACATGGAACAACAGACTGGTTTCAAATAGGAAAAGGAGTACGTCAAGTCTGTATATTGTCACCCTGCTTATTTAACTTACATACAGAGTACATCATGAGAAACGATGGACTGGAAGAAACACAAGCTGAAATCAAGATTTCTGGGAGAAATATCAGTAACCTCAGATATGTAGATGACACCATCCTTATGGCAGAAAGTGAAGAGGAACTAAAAAGCCTCTTGATGAAAGTGAAAGAGGAGACTGAAAAAGTTGGCTTAAAGCTCAACATTCAGAAAACTAAGATCATGGCATCTGGACGCATCACTTCATGGGAAATAGAAACAGATGGGGAAACAGTGTCAGACTTTATTTTGGGGGGCTCCAAAATCACTGCAGATGGTGATTGCAGCCATGAAATTAAAAGACGCTTACTCCTTGGAAGGAAAGTTATGACCAACCTAGAAAGCATATTCAAAAGCAGAGATTTCTTTGCCGACTAAGGTCCATCTAGTCAAGGCTATGATTTTTCCTGGGGTCATGTATGGATGTGAGAGTTGGACTGTGAAGAAGGCTGAGCACCAAAGAATTGATGCTTTTGAACTGTGGTGTTGGAGAAGACTCTTGAGAATCCCTTAGACTGAAAGGAGATCCACCCAGTTCATTCTGAAGGAGATCAGCTCTGGGTGTTCTTTGGAAGGAATGATGCTAAAGCTGAAACTCCAGTACTTTGGCCACCTCATGTGAAGAGTTGACTCATTGGAAAAGACTCTGATGCTGGGAGGGATTGGGGGCAGGAGGAGAAGGGGACGAGAGAGGATGAGATGGCTGGATGTCATCACGGACTCGATGGACATGAGTTTGAGTGAACTCTGGGAGCTGGTGATGGACAGGGAGGCCTGGTGCGCTGCGATTCATGGGGTTGCAAAGAGTTAGACACGACTGAGTGACTGAACTGAACTGATGTTCCTCCAACAGAAGATTTGCATTTGTTTCTTTCATGTATCTGAGGGCATAACCAACCTGAGACATTTAAATTGGATTTCAGCTCCATGTTTTGCTTTAATTTTTTATCACACAACAATACAAATTTCAACCCCAATTTCAGTACAAATTCAGAACTAGAAAAGTCTCCTCTGAACATTCTTATTTCTCAAAGCCAGGCTTAAACAGGTATATACTTCAGTGTTTCTTTTCAAGGAATGTTTCCTTCCAAGTATACTTTCTTGAAAATCTCATTCTTAGGTAAGCCTAGCTTTATGAGAGAGTGTCTGGTGTAACATAATTTACTACACCTTCCTATGACCCATATGACCCAGTGTTCTACTGTTAACAATAGCAGATGCCCATGAGTCAAGTGCCAGCTCCAGGATCCACTAATTCCAATGATGTATATTTATATAGAATTTCTGACCTCTGAAGATTTCCCTTTTGGGGGGCCAATGTGGCTACTATTGTAAAATATTATTTTAATTTATTTCATCATTAGTTTTGCTATAACTGACATGGTTTCTCTGAATGTCTAACACATAATATGCAGAAATGAACATTTAAAAAGGTATTTTTAGTATGGGCATGAATCTCTGCTGATTCAGTGACATTTTTTACCTGTAACACCTTTGCAAGATGATTGACCAGATGTTAAAAAGAAAAGTTGTGACTGTGGAACAGAGCTGTTTTCCTCAAGTCAATTTATCCACAGATTCTCAGGGCCCATACATGCAGGCTGATATAATTTTGAGCCTCTACAATGTTGTTTTATCCAATTCACTTAACCAGTGTTTTTTAAATGACAAATCAAAAACAATTCACATTATCATAACAGATTATTGCTTTATTTATTGCAGGAAACATTACAAAGGCCCTAAAACATAGCATTTGTTTAGAATCAAACAATTAGAATATTTGCCATAAGTGCTAATTCTTTGTGGCTGATTAGAACTCCTCTTACAACCACAATGAAAGAGAAAGAAGAGACTGCGTTGCTAGGGCAGGTGAAGCAGAAACACAGAAGGTAAACATCTTGGGGACTATTTTCAGAAGGTGATACTTTCTTGCAGTGACACCAAGACTGTGGTGGAGTATAAAACAACTGACTCCTTGGCACAAAGTTTGAGATTTTTCATTGCATTCTAAATATTTGCAGCAAGCACATTAAGGAGATATATGACAATTTTTTAATTGCATGCAAAACTTTTCGTGATGTCTTAGCTTAATATTTTTTTAAATTTTAGTTTAATTTAGTTTTAGTTGAAACTCACATCTCTGAAAGTAAATTTATTTTAGCAGAAGAACTTAAGGATAGAGATTGGGATCATACATAATACATTCAAAGGACAGTGTTCTTTAAATGGCTTTCCACATGAATTTTGTTTGGTATATGCATTCTTTGATCAAACCAATATTAAACTCAAGTCATCATTTTTATTATGATTCATAGTTTAGTTCAAGTGAATTCCTTTTTAAAAATCTCTTATGTGCTACATTTTTAATATTTGCATAAGTTTTTCTTCTGCTTTTAGAACTGCTTTTAGTAAAAGACATTTTAGAAATTATAATGTAGATACAATGTAAAAAGAATACAGAGAAGTACAAAATCACAGTAAAAACCATTCAGATTTCTACCATCCATGGACAACATCTGTTGACATTTGCTTCATTTTTATATTTACTTATGTTTATTTTAGAGTTGTTTTATGAAATTGTGGTCATTCTATATGTACTATTTTATGTACACTTATTTTCACATTAAATTAATTCTTAGCATTCTAACCATGTCATTAGATATTTTTCTCATGAAAATTAAATATGTCACAACTGTATTTAATTTTTAATTTACTGTTTTTTAAAGTTTTACATTTTTAATGTTATAAATTATGCTGTTATTAAATCCTTAATCTTAGTTCTTTGTCTTCATTCATTGTTATTTTCTAAGATAAACTCTTTGAAGTTTAATAATTGGATCAAAAATACTACTTCTATTAAATGCTATTTAAATTTTTTAATTTATATATGCTATCTGTGATTATAAATTGTAATATTCTGTACAAAGATCATTTATTTGTTCCCTGATGCCTCATAATGTTAGAAGGAATCATGGGTGAAATATTTCTTCTTCATGTTAAACATTATTAAGCTCCCTAAGACTTCTATCACCTTATTTTCCTTCTCTTTTCATGCATTTAGTTCATACACAAATTAAGATACCAACAGAGATCTCCCAGTGGGAAAATTGAAATGGTATTTTTTTATTCACCTGTCTCAAAACCGAAGCACTTTTCATGATCACTTTTCATTATTTTATGGCATGAGGTATGCAATGCAGGCTATTACCCAACAGCCAGTCAATATTAATATACAAAAAGCTTGGCTGTCCAGTTCAAAATCCAATGATAAGCATACATGAATTAAAAATAATGTAAATATAAAATACAAACACAAGATATGAACATTGATGATGGTTTTGTCATATATATCTAGATAGATATATAGAATCTATATATACCTAGATACAGATATTCTATATATATATAAGCTCTTTTACTTTGAATTTCCCAAATTAATTAGAAAACTTGTGATAATTTTCCTCATTGCAAATCTCGCAATGTCCTCTTCATTTACTATACCATTAAAGCCTTTTTGAGGGATTGGAGAGTATGCATACTAACCAAGAGCACACAAAGTGAGAGTGAAAGTCAGTCAGTCAAGTACAACTCTTTGTGACCCCATGGACTATACAGTACATGGAATTCTCCAGGCCAGATATTGGAGTGAGTAGCCTTTCCCTTCTCCAGGGCATTTTCCCAACCCAGGGACCAAACCCAGATCTCCTAAATTGCAGGCAGTATCTTTACCAGTGAGCCACAAGGGAAGCTCACAAAATGCAGGTGCAAATTATCAATAAATTAGCATGTCTCATATGTAGAACTTATTTATCTACTTTATGGCATTGAACCAGAAAATTTAAAAAAAAAAGGTCATACACTCAATCAGAATAGATTTGACCTAATCTCATCTAATCAAATGCATATTTTCACTGAAAGCCTCAGACTGTCACTTAGAGCATATTCACTATTATTTCAGTTATAATTCTAACTACTGTAGTAATCTTATTTCCCTGTGAGTCACAGATTAAATGAGGCAAATAAGAAGGGCCAGGAGAGCGTCAATATTGACCCAGAAGTGCCTGAGATTATTTAATGCATTTAGTAAACATACCCCCATGGAGACCTCAGCACAGACCCAAGTTATGTACAGTAGGGTTCATACATTGACTCAAAGTCATCAGTTCAGCTCAGTTAGTTCAGTCGCTCAGTGGAGTCCAGCTCTTTGCAACCCCATGGGGCCCAACACACCAGGCCTTCCTGTCCATCACCAACTCCCAGAGTGTACTCAAACTCATGTCCATTGAGTCGGTGATGACATCCAACCATCTCATCCTCAGTTGTCCCTTCTCCTCACACCTTCAGTCTTTCCCAGCATCAGGGTCTTTTCCAATGAGTCAGTTCTTTCCATCATGTGGCCAAAGTATTGGACTTTTAGCTTCAGCATCAGTCCTTCCAATGAATATTCAGGACTGATTTCCTTTAGGATGGACTGGTAGGATCTCCTTGCTGTCCAAGGGACTCTCAAGTGTCTTCTCCAACATCGCAGCTCAAATGCTTCAGTTTTTTAGCACTCAGCTTTTTTTATAGATCAACTCTCACATCCATACATGACTACTGGAAAAACCATAGCTTTGACTAGGCAGACCTTTGTTGGCAAAGTAATGTCTCTGAATTTTAATATGCTGTGTAGGTTGGTCTTTTCTTCCAAAGAGCTAGTGTCTTTTAATTTCATGGCTGCAGTCACCATCTGCAGGGATTTTGGAGCCCCCAAAAATAGTCTGCCACTGTTTCCCCATCTATTTGCCATGAAGTGATGGCACCAGATGCCATGATCTTAGTTTTCTGAATGTTGAGTTTTAAGCCAACTTTCACTCTCCTCTTTCACTTTCATCAAGAGGCTCTTTAATTCTTTGCTTTCTACCATAAGGGTGGTGTCATCTGCATATCTGAGGTTTCCGATATTTCTCCCAGCAACCTTGATTCCAGCTTATCCTTCATCCAGCCCAGAGTTTCTCATGATGTACTCTGGGTATAAGCTATATAAGCAGGGTGACAATATACAGCCTTGATGTACTCCTTTTTCTATTTGGAACCAATCTGTTGTCCCATGTCCAGTACTAACTGTTGGTTGCTTCATGACCTGCATACAGATTTCTCAGGAGGCAGGTCAGGTGCTCTGGTATTCCCTTCTCTTTAAGAATTCTCCATAGTTTGTTGTGATCCATTCAGTCAAAGGCTTTGGCATAAAGCAGAAATATATGTTTTTCTGGAACTCTTGCTTTTTTGATGATCCAACAGATGCTGGCAATTTAATCTCTGATTCCTTTGCCTTTTCTAAATCCATCTTCAACATCTGGAAGTTCACAGTTCATGTTTTGTTGAAGCCTGGCTTGGAGAATTTTGAGCGTTACTTTGCTAGTATGTAAGATGAGTGCAATTGTGCAGTAGTTTGAGCATTCGTTGGCATTGCTTTTCTTTGGGATTGGAATGAAAACACATTTTCCAGACCCGTGGCCACTGCTGAGTTTTCCAAATTTGCTGTCATATTGAGTGCATCACTTTCACAGCATTATCTTTTAGGATTGGAAATAGCTCAACTTGAATTCCATCACCTCCACTACCTTTGTTCATAGTGATGCTTCCTATGGTCCACTTGACTTCACACTCCAGGATGTCTGGCTCTAGGTGAGTGATCACACCATTGTGGTGATCTGGGTCCGAAAGATCTTTTTGTGTATTCTTGCCACTTTTCTTAGTATCTTCTGCTACTGTTAGATCCATACACTTATGTCCTCTATTGTGCCCATCTTTGCATGAAATGTTTCCTTGATATCTCTAATTTTCTTTAAGAGATCTCTAGTCTTTCCCATTCTATTGTTTTCCTCTATTTCTTTGCATTGATCACTGAAAAAGGCTTTCTTATCTCTCCTTGCTATTCTTTGGAACTCTGCACTCAAATGGGTATATCTCCTTTTTCCTTTGCCTTTAGCTTCTCTTTTATTTCTCAGCTATTTGTAAGGCTTCCTCAGATAATCATTTTGCTTTTTTGCATTTCTTTTTCCTGGGGATGGTCTTGATCACTGTCTTCTGTCCAATGTCACAAACCTCTGTCCATAGTTCTTCAGGCACTCTGTCTGTCAGACCTAATCCCTTTAATCTATTTGTCACTTCCATTGTATATTTGTAAGGGATTTGATTTAGATCATACCTGAAGGGTCTAGTGGTTTTCCCTACTTTCTTCAATTTAAGTCTGAATTTGGCAATAAGGAATTCAAGATCTGATCCACAGTCAGCTCCTGGTCTTGTTTTTTCTGACTGCATAGAGCTTGTCCATCTTTGGCTGCAAAGAATATAATCAATCTGATTTCTGTATTGACCATCTGGTGATGTCCACGTGTAGAGTCTTCTATTGTGTTGTTGGAAGAGGGTGTTTGCTATGACCAGTGTGTGCTCTTGGCAAAACTCTGTTAGGCTTTTCCCTGCTTCATTTTGTACTCCAAGGTCAAATTTGCCTGTTACTCCTTGATTTCCTACTTTTGCATTCCAGTCCCCTATAATGATAAGGACATCTTTTTTGGGTGTTAGTTCTAAAAGGTCTTGTAGGTCTTCACAGAACTGCTCAACTTCAGCTTCTTCAGCATTACTGGCTGGGGCATAGACTTGGATTACTGTGATAGTGAACGGTTTGCCTTGGAAATAAACAAAGATAATTCTGTCATTTTTGAGATTGCACCCAAGAACTGCATTTTGGACTCTTTTGTTGAGTATGAGGGCTACTCCATTTCTTCTAAGGGATTCTTGCCCACAGTAGTATATATAATGGTCATCTGAGTTAAATTCACTCATTCCAGTTATTTTAGTTCACTGATTCCTAAAATGTTGATGTTCACTCTTGCCATCTCCTGTTTGACTACTTCCAATTTACCTTGATCCAGGGACCTAACATTCCAGGTTCCTATGCAATATTGCTCTTTACAGCATCAGACTTTACTTCCATCACCAGTCACATTAACAACTGGGCATTGTTTTTGCTTTGTCTCTATCTGGAGTTATTTCTCCACTCTTCTCCAGTAACATATTGGGCACCTGCTGACCTGGGGAGTTCATCTTTCAGTGTCCTATTCTTTGCCTTTTCATACTGCTCATGGGGTTCTCAAGGCAAGAATACTGAACTGGTTTGCCATTCCCTTCTCCAGTGGACCACGTTTTGTCAGAACTCTCCACCATGACCTGTGGGTGGTCCTACACAGCATGGCTCATAGTTTCATTGAGTTAGACAAGGCTGTGGTCCATATGACCAGTTTAATTAGCTTTCTGTGATTGTGGTTTTCATCCTGTCCACCCTCTGTTGCATAAGAGGCTTATGGAAGCTTCCTGACATGAGAGACTGACTTGGGGCGGAGGGGCGGGGGTTGGTGTTGGTGCAGGAAACTGGGTCTTATTTTGGTGGGCAGGGCGATGCTCAGTAAAACTTTAGTCCAATTTTCTGTTGATGGGTGGGGCTGTGTTCCCTCCCTGTTAGAGTGAAATGGTTACTATAAATTTGTGCTGTCAAATTTCATCTCCTTACTGTTTCTTGGGTTTCTCCTGTGGCTTAGCAGGTAACGAACCTGGCTGCCAGTGCAGGAGATGTAAGGATTTGATCCCTGGGTTGGCAACATACTCCAGTATTTTGCCTGGGAACTTCCATGGACAGAGGAGCCTGGTGGGCTACAGTCCATGGGGTCACAAAGAGTCAGACGTGACAGTGTGCATGCACACATGCACTATTGCTCAGTTAGTGTTTTATATATTCCTTGTTGATTTTCCAGCTTGGATTTCTAAAGACAAAGCTTTATTTTCCTTAGGCTCATGTTCCCCAACCCTGTTCTACTGAAAATTCTCCTAATTTATCTTTTGCTAAAAAAAAAAAAAAAAATTGCATCCTGAGGCCTTCTGAGTTCCAGCAGATTTGGTTTGATTTTATCAGTCAAAATGTCCTCTGAAAATCCTATTCACTGTCAAATGCTATTCACAATGCTTCTAAAAACTGAGGCTATAACCTTTTGTCAAATATGAGGGCAGGAGAGTGGAGCGGTGGAGTGTCTACTGTGATTAGTGAGGCAGTACTGAAAACAAAACAAAAACAGAATTCTTATTTTCTCACTCTGTGTATGTTTTTATTTCTGACCTACAATAATATTTATTTTTAAACCCTCACCAAAATGGTAACTGTTCATTAACATTCAGCATTTCTGGCTATTAACCTAGTCTTCACCTTAACTCTCTTTCATAAATCAAAGCTATTACTAGGTCTAATACTGAGCTCTAAGTTCAGTATTACCACATGTCCCAGAATTAAAAGTTCAGCACTCCACTTTGTGGATACTGGTTTTGTGGGCAGTCAGGGTCTTCTTAGACTTTTACCTCCCAAACCTCCATTATCACCCATGTCACACTATAAATTAGATGCTCCCTTTCTATAGCTCTTCAGTTACATATTGCTCATTCACAACGTTCAAGAAAGAAGCAAGATACATAGATCCTGTATCATGCAGTTGCTGCGTGCTGAGTTTGAATGAGTCAGAGTAGAAATAGAAGAGAGGCTGAAAGCAGCACAGATCTGAGATAATAGTTTTTCATGTTCTTTGCCTGGTGTCAGATTCAGAGAACCCAGCAGAGAGGATAGAAATACACTATTCAGTCCCACAGAATACACTATAAAAACCTATCAGACACTGGGAACTTGAGCTACGGCCTACCACTTCTCACTGCCAAAATTTCTCAAAAATATTGTTTATATTATTTAACTCTACTTCACCTTTTCCTTTAGCCCCCTATAATTTGTCTTTAATCTATACTGTCCTGTTCCAACAATACCCTCAAAAGCTCAACAATGACTTTCTAACCAAACCAATGGCTTATTTTGAGGCCTTTACTCTCTGTGACTTCCTGGCAACATATCATTGTTGAAAATTCCTCCCTGACGTTCTTTCCACTCTTATTTTTAGTCTCTCTACATTGGCATTTTCTAAAGTGTTTTCTTCAAGTCAGTGGTCCAAAAAGATGAATTTCAAAAGAATATTTTTAGGAAATTAATTTTGCCAAACACTGCTCCCTTGGAAGATCCATAATCCTTATTAGCATATTAAGATCTCTGTGAAGTCTGATAGTAAGGGAAACTTGTACAACTGTGGTGATTACATGATTTACAAACTTTTTGGACTAATGGAATCCCTTTCATCAAAACACATATCTTATCTCATCATGTCTAGAAATACATGTTTATCATATTTTAATATTTTTGATAGCAGCCTGTATTTAATTACCAATAACACTTTAAATCACTGCTGGCTGGTAACAGTCATGATGTAGTAGATAATGGTCATTTCCTGAGTATAAACAAACGTGGTCATAACTGTTCATGTTTTCATCATAGCAATTGAGTTGTATGTTTTGTTGGTACTACATAGCTAGTTTTTATTGCCACGTAAAATGTATCCAAAAATATTACACTGTAATTCAGTATTGAAACAAAAAATTCATTTTGTAAACAGAAAGACGATAGAGCCGTAGAGTACAAACTGATTTTTGCAAAGGAAATATGTCATCAGAAATAACTGAAATTGCTTAGTTTTCTTTTAAAACATTAACCAGTTTGCTTTATGGGACCATAGGAAAGAACTATATTCACACAGATGAGTTGTTTTGTTACTGAGAAATAGATAAATATTGCTTATGACATACAAAACAGTTTGATTGAAAACTAGAGAAATTGCTAAATTTCTCAAAATAGATCAAAGAAATTTCAAGAAAAAGGGGTCCTGTCTCACAGAACTATTGTTTGTGTTGACACTGAAATCATAGTTAAATTGCTATCATTTTTTTTTCCACCTATAGTCACATAAAATAATGTTCAAAAAAAAGATGTAAAAAAATTAAAATTAAAATTAAAAAAACATGGTATATTTAAAAAAATAAATGTATTAGATGAAAAATAAAAAAAAATAATGTTCATCTTATAATTGATAATATCTTAAGTTCTCTAAAACATGGCATGAACATTCTGTGAAAGTACTGTTCTTTACTTATAAAATGCTGATCTAAATTTCCTTATATTCCAATAAGGGATAAATAAACATTTTCCTAATTTGTACTCTTTCTTGTTCTGTTAGTTCCTCAGTCATGTCCAGCTCTTTGCACATGGACTGTAGCCTTTCAGGCACTCTAGTCCATGGAATTCTCTAGGTAAGAATACTGGAGTGGGTTGTTCTTCCCCTCTCCAGGGGATCTTCATGACCCAGGGATGGAACCCAGCTCTTCCATATTGCAGGCAGACTCTACTATCTGAGCCACCAGCCATTCTTTCTACCACTCCCTTAGATACCTATGACCTGCCCTCCCCAGGCTGATTCAATTATTACCTTGCTTTATTTTTTCTATAAACAAAAGTATTAGATCCCATCTTTCTGAGTTTATAAGGCTAACAATCTCCATATATCCAAATGTAAGATATCATGACCATGGAAGCAAAAGATGCCAAAGACAAATTCATTATTCCCGAAGAGGCCACCATGTATTTGCAGATAATCCAAATTCTCTACATGGCCTTCGCATCCTCCTACAGAACAGGACACTACTATCAGAGAAAAACGTGGAGCAGGAATTGGCAACCCACTTCAGTATTCTTGCCTGGAAAATGCCATGGATGGAGGAAGCTGGCAGGCTACAGTCCCTAGGGTCATAAAGAGTTGGACATGGCTAAGCAACACACACACACACATCAGTGAAGAACACTGAAAATTCCCCAGTGAATAAGATTGTTCTTCCAGGACCAGAACTTTCTCTAATCAACTGTGGGCTCTTAAGTGCTAAGATGTGTCTTCTGACAAGTGAAACAAATCAGTTAGCAGAAATGTAAACCTGTAGGTTGCAAAGAGTAGCAGAGAAATCTTTGTGAGGGGACTGTGGTCAAACTTATTTCTCCTCTTGTCTATAACCATGACATACCTTGATTCTGAGTGCCAAGAAGGGTATAAACAGAGGAAAAAATGGAAAAGAGATAATAACTAATTTTTATAGTAGGTTCCCACATATCTCAAATTACCTATATGGCATATGCTACTTTGGAGTTATTAATTCTCTCATTTTGCAGATGAAAAACATCTTCTGGGAAATTAAAGTTATATTTGAAGAATCATAGAGCTTGTAAGTCACTCAGAGTACTCTACACTTGGTATTCTTGGGGTAAATCACACATCTGATTTCTTGAATAACAAGCACTCAAGAAAATATCCAATCTGTGCCTAAACACTTATTGTAAAACACTATTGTAAATACTTATTATAAAAACTAATTCCCAAGATAGCTCAGTCCATGTTTAAACAGGTCATAATGCACATGGGAGCTTGATCTTCAGGAACCCGGGGAATTCAGTAGACAAGGTAAGTGAACAGAGGGGAAAAAAAGAAGTCAGTGGAAAACTGATCAACTGTAATACATCTCTGAATTGGCAGTCAGTTGTCCATACTCAAAGTTTGGCATACTTTTCCATGCTTTGGCCTGCCAGTGATATTCAAAATGTCTAATTCAGAGGCTGGTGTCCAGGGGCTGAGTAGGAACAGCAGGCTTTATTTGATATCAAGCAAGTCATCCTTGTCATGATCAGGGCCTGATTCCATAGTTAAGATAATAGAGATGCCTTGAGAAGATATTAGAGGGACTGAAAGCAGAGAGAGAAAACAGACCAGACAGAGTATCAGGAGTCTAACTAAATGGATGGAGTTCAGAACAGCATGTCTCATCAGGGGTCAGTTAACCACAGCAGTACTTTAGAAATAGGGTCTGGGCCAACTTTGTAGGGATTAAAGGAAATTTTTTATCACAAAGGACATCATAGATTTAGGTTTAGGAAAGATCTTACCAACAGGTGAGTCAAAACCTCAAAAACCTAGGACAGAACTACCTTAAGAACTGAGACTACTCTGTAAAGAAATACATCTCTGATGACTCAGGTTGGCTATGAGCAAAACTGCTAGAACCCGAGAACTTAGCACAAGATCTAGCACCCAGTAGAGGTTCAATAAACACTTTTTGCATAGCTAAATGGATATCAAAAGTACAGCTCATGTTCACCTAAATTCATGTAGAAGAATGAATGAAATACTACATAACACTGAATATAAACAAACTACACAGCCACAAGGCTAAATCTCACTGACATAATGTTGAACAAAAGAACATGAAATGAATATTACACATAGCATGATTCCTTTCATGTGACACTTAAGAAAAAGGCCGGATTCATCTATGATGATAGAAGTCAGAATAGCAGTTATCTTTGGGTAAGGGTATTGATTTTGGAAATGTTTCTTTTCTTTATCTGGGTGGTAGTTTCAGAGATGCACATGTATGTAAAAATTCTTTGAGCAGTACGATTACAATTTGTATGACTGGGTGTGTGCTCAGATGTGTCAGGCTCTTCGAGACCTCATGGACTGTAGCCCAACGGGCTCCTCTGTCCATGGAATTATCCAGGCAAGAATACTGGAGTGGGTTGCCATTTCCTTCTCCAGAGATATTCCCAACCCAGGGATCAAACCCAAGTCTCTTGCGTCTCCTGCACTGGCACGTGTAGACTGGCAGGTGGGTTCTTTACCACTAGTGCCACCTGGGAAGCCACGATTTATATACTTCACTGATAACAGATGGCAGTTGTGTTCCAAAAGGGAAAATTTGTTAAGTATAATTAACATTTTTATGAAATTTTCTTTGCATTGAATGAAAAATGTTACTTTGCAATTTAAATCTATTGCTGATTATTTTACCCCATAGGGCATCAGAGAACAAACATATATCCTTTTTAAGTATATAATATATTCAAAGTCTCCATCTACTGGTCCCCAAGGATGCTCTCCTCTAGTAGACTATCCCTGTCCCTTCAACCAGGAGTCACTTTACCTGATTTATTATTCCTAATTATAGAGATTCCAAAATATTTTTTGACAAAGAAATGACATCCTGATCTCTTGGATAAAGGGCCTGAATACAGTAGTCATGGCTCTAGGGCAAACTGAAACATCAGTTGCCTCCACAATTTTGTACCCCTCTCTCATAATCAATAAAGCAACAGTGTTCTAGCTCACAGTGATCATTCTAAGCCATGGTTTTAAAAAGCACCATGTAGAAGATGGCTCTTTTCTCACAAGAAGCATAGCTTTAAAAAAATGGTGTGTTGCTTTTATGCTCCTACATCTGTATTCAGTTCTGAGAGCTGTGAAAAGAAATACAGATCTAAGAATGAAAGGTAAGCAACTTATTTTTCAAACTGAACTCTTCTACTTCAGTTAAACTGTAAATCATTTATGTTAGTTCTATAACTAGACTAATTTGGTCTGAGCTCTTGAAATAAAATGTTAGCACATTGCTTTCCATTGGCCAGGGTTTCTCAGCCCTAGTATTATTGACATTTGGATGGGCTAATACTTTGTTGTAAGGGATTTTCCTGTGCATTGAAGGATAACACCTCTGGCTTCTACCTGCCAAATGCCGGCAGCACCTCCTCCCCAACCATGATGAAGCAAAGTGTCTAAAGACATTGCCAAATGCCCCACTACCCACATTAAGAATCACTGTTTCAAGTCATTCATAAAAACACTGTTTAAACTTTATGATATAAATTTTCTACCAAACTGACTTTTAGGAAGTATAGTATTTTGCTCACCACTCATATAAATTGAGAATTTCCTAAATAATACTATTATTTTTGCCATTGAATGTATGAAAGTCCTAAACCTGAGTAGTTTTAATATCTGTTCTTGAAAATCTCACTAGCCTCTTTTTTGCATGCTGAGATCCTGCAACAAGGA
Source organism: Capra hircus (assembly GCF_001704415.2). Classification (NCBI taxonomy): domain Eukaryota; kingdom Metazoa; phylum Chordata; class Mammalia; order Artiodactyla; family Bovidae; genus Capra; species Capra hircus. Next base: position 48,275,017 of record NC_030809.1, on the reverse strand, counting down.
AATAAAGAAATTTCACTTTAAATCATAATTAGTCATGGAATTTTACCAGGTTCTTCCGTCAATACCAACACCTTCTGAAATCCCATCGTAGAAATGGTACACCTACCTGGGAAGTCCATTCTAGGTGCAACAAGGTGGAAGGCATGTGGATTCAATCAGTTCAGTGGAAAATGAAGCCACGCAGGTGCCATCTGGGAAGGTGGAGAAGTAGGTTGGGAAGACTGACTCAGAGAAGAAATGGATTACGAAGACCGGTCAGTGAGTCAGAATTTCCCCTTTGTTCCAAGACTTAAAAACATGTATTTCCTACTAGAAATTGTGTTTGAATAAGTACTTCCAAAGAACACTGTTAGTTCTGTGGTAATGCTACTTTCTGGCTTAAATAGTGTGTTGGCTTTTATAGGGAGCTGAACCAACACTTCTCATGTTGTTTAAATGAAGAATGGAATTGTGAGTACCAAGCTACTTATTTGCAGAAGAACTCACAGAACATAATTTGCTCCTAAATTTAGAGCCTTATATGAATGGGAAACATGAAAAGATGGTTTTATTCTCTAGCGCAGAGTCATTACACTCCATTTGCAGGTTCTGTTGCTCAGGGAAACCACAGCAGTACCTGCAAAGTCAACATCGTATAGAGTTTGACTTTGTGATCCTTTAGGGAAAACAAGAACTCTTCACACCTTTTAGCATCTGCATGGCAGAAAACAACATAATATTGTGTGCTTTGAACATCGTTTTTCACAGAAAATGGGGCTCCAAAATTTTTCTAAGTAACATCTTGACAGAATGGGCTTCTAAGAGGATATAGTTGGTGTGTGGTCATATGCAAAACTTGGAGAACTGAAGAAAGAGAAGTAAGTTCCATTTACATCCCTTCCTAACAAAACTCTCTTAGCCCCAATTTCCCACCTGTCAGAACAGAGTATTTGTAGTTATCAGAAGGAGTCAATCAAATCTCACAGTGGCTATGTATAGTAGGAATCCAATTAATTATTCCTTCCTCCTTCCCATCCTTTCACTCATGAGATACCATGAGCTTTCGTTTTGTTGGAAAGAGAATGACAGAGAAAGTGAGTAGAGAAACAGAAAGCAGACAGAGTGCTTGGTCATTGGGAAGCTAAAAGACAATTGATTCATTCTCTAGTACTTCAAGAAAGACTATAACAAATGTTTTATTATGATGCTGAAAATTTGTGGTCTTTTCCCTCTGTGATAAAATCAAGTTATCTTGAGAAAACCTTATTTTTTAAAGTAGACAAGGATTTGTAAGAAATGAACCCTCTGTTCTATCGTAATTAAGAATACGCCATGAAAACTCTAAACTTTGCAGCTGATTCTTTCTATAGCCCCTTCTGACCATGGAATTCAGAAGACACTGCAGCCCAACTAGTTGGAGACAAAAGTAAACATAAACTATGCCTTCATCACCAGTCCAGTGACAAGGTTTTGTACCTCCTCACTCTTGCCTTTCACACTTGCCTTTCTGCCAAGGTTGCAATGTTGTAAAGTGGTGAGCTTTCAAAATATAAGCTATAATCCTCATATAATATTAGACAGTTCATTCACTATATGAAGAATAATTCAATCATTATTAATTAGTGTACTTATGATTATCAGTTTATAATAGACGTTATCATATATACAGTTGAAATGTTAACCAAGACTGCTGATAACATAAAGGATTTACTCAGCTGTAATCTTTACCTAGATTCCTGAGCTCATAAAGCTTGGTAGTATAAATTTATTTTCATCTTCATTGCTATTAAAAAAATTATACCTGAATCTTTAAAAAATGGTTGTTTCTATTTCCTGAAAGACTAATATTTGCTTTAATTATGATCTTCACCATTATTTGCCTTGTAAAGGTATTTTTGATTAGGTCTATTTTAAATAAAACTGCATTTTTCTCAAGGACAACTTAATACACAGGCATTAAAATAGCTTGAGTTGATATCTTTAATAAGCCATAACCAGATAATTAGGGGCTATAAAGGATTAATTTTTCTCTTACATTATCAAAGAGCAGCTGTAAAAGTACAAAATCCACTGTTAAACATGTGTTTACAGTTCTAATGGCAGATTTATAAAGTACTGTGTTTAGCAACGGTTTCTCTATCATGGTTTTTTTTTTTTCTTTTGACAGAATCGAAAACCCTCTTTATTTTTTGAGCTTAATGTTGAAGGTTCCATGGTAACTGCCTTTTTATTTGGTTTCCTTTCTTAGCCTTTGTTGTTCTATTGCTTTGCTTTTAAGTTGGAAAAATATTTTGCTTAAAAACACAGTACAGGAAAATCAACAAGCTATTCTTCAGTGTATATAGTAATTCTGAAGACTTCTCATTTCAAGAAAAAAACTGACTTCTCTTAAAGTTTTGTGTTAGGTCACAATACTAAAGAGCATTAAACTGGAATCATAGGAGTGGAGCAAGTGGCTGAAATACTTGATTGAACAATTCAGTGTTCCATTTCCTTACACTGTTCTATATTTTTTATTTTCTTAATGTTTATAATCTATCAATAGTTTGTAAAAATTAATTATAGAGAAGCACTGAACATTGTGAGAATTACCAATTCTTTTTATATTGTAAAAATAGCCCACTTGCACATATTTCATGGATCTAAGTCAATCTATTCATAAAATGAAATTGAAAATGCTTCCCACCTCTTCTCATTTCAACAAATAAAGTGACCATTAATAAGCCTGGGTCTGCAAGGCACTTGGGGCTGTTTTCCTCTGCATAAAATAGCACTATAAATAATCCATCAATAAAATTAACATTTTTCTATTCATATTTTCTGCTTTCATGTTATATTTTAATGACATTATTGATGATATTGAACTGAAAAATTCAGGTTAAAGGCCTCCCAACAATATTTCACTTTTGTCAAACTGCCAACAGATATAAAAGGCTACAAAAATGTAACTTCTTTTCTTATTCAAAAGTTAAATGATTTACAAGTGAGTTTCAATGTTTAATGTAAACTTTTTAATATAAAATTTTTAATTGCAAGAATTTTTAAAACGATTTTTTATTCATGATTTATCATACTTCTCTGAGGAAAGTCAAAATTATAGCCTTACTCTAATAATTACTCCAATAATTGATACCAGAAAATTGGCAAGAATATAGAAATGAATATATCAACCACAGGGTCTAATTGACATATATAGAACTCTCTACCTAATAAGCACAGAATAAGCTTTATTTTCAAATGTTCAAGGAACATTCACTAAGAGAGATCATGAAAGTGAAAGTGAAAGTGAAGTCGCTCAGTCGTGTCCGACTCTTTGCGACCCCGTGGACTGTAGCCCGCCAGGCTCCTCTGTCCATGGGATTCTCCAGGCAAGAATACTGGAGTGGGTTGCCATTTCCTTCTCCAGAGGATCTTCCAAACCCAGAGATTGAATCCAGGTCTCCTGCGTTGCAGGCAGACGCTTTATCCTCTGAGCCACCAGGGAAGCCCCCAAGATAGATCATATCCTTGGTCAAAAACAAATGTTAACATATATAAAGAGCTGAATATTTCTCTGATTATACTGGATTTAAACTAGAACTTAATAACAGAAAGATAAAAGAAAAATCTTCAAACATTTGCAACTACAAACACATGCTTAAGTAGTCCATGGTCAAAGAGGAAATAGCTATAAAAATACGGAGAATTAAATGAAAGTGAAAATGCAGCAAGTAAGTCTTAAGATACACCTAAAGCAGCACTGAGAGGGAAGGTCACAGTGCTAAATGCTTACAAACAAAGAAATGCTTCAAATCAATAATTTAAGTTTCTATCTGAATAGGAAAAAGAAGAGCAAACTAAATCCAAAGAAAGTAGAAAAATAAATAATAAATGTAAGAACAGAAATCAATAAAATTTAAAACAGTAAAATAAACAAATTAATAAAGCAAATCCTTGTTCTTAAAAACAAACTTATGACTGATAACTTTCTAGCAAGATTAACAAAGATAAAAAGAGAGAAAACACAAATCACCAATGTCAATTGAAACAAAACAACCTGCAGCACTACAGGATAATTACAACTTTATTCTCACAAATTTAGCAACTTAGAAGAAATGAACCAATTCCTCAAAAACTACGAACTATCATAACTCAGTCAAGATGAAATAAACAACCTGAATAGCTCCATAACTAATTAACTAAATTAAGTTCACAGTTTAAAAAGCTCACACACACACACGCAAAAAAATGGTATCTTCATGCCCAGATGGTTTCACTGGAGATTTTTATGAACTATTTGAAGAAGAATTAAGTCTAATTTTATACAATCTCTTCCACAAAATTAGGAAAAAGAAGAAACACTTTCAAACTCATTTTATGAGACTAGTATTATCCTGATACATAAACCAAATGAAGAAAACAAAAATGACAGAGCAATATCTCTCAAATTTAAATGCAAAAATTTTCAAAAATATATTAGTAAACCAGATCAAGCAATGTAAAGATTCATATACCATAACTAAATGGAGTTTATTTTAGAAATTAAAAAGTGGTTCAATATTTGAAAATCAATAAATGCAAGACAAAATATCAACTACTAAAGGGAAAAAATCACATGATCAAATCAATTGATGCATATAAAGCATTTGACAACATTTAACACTCATTAATGCAGAGAATCCTAAGAATAAAGGGGCACTTCCTATATAGCCAATATTTTATAATATATAAATCTATTAAATAGCAATAACCTCAGATACTCAGATAATACCACCCTTATGGCAAAAAGCAAAGAGGAACTGAAGAGTCTCTTGATGAAAGTGAAAGAGGAGAGTGAAAAAGCTGGCTTAAAACTAAACATTCAAAAAACTAAGATCTTGACATCCAGTCCCATCACTTCATGGCAAATAGATGGGGAAACAATGGAAACAGTGAGAGACTTTATTTTCTTACTCTCCAAAATCACTGCAGATGGTAACTGCAGTCATGAAATTAAAAGATGCTTGCTCCTTGGAAGAAAAGCTATGACCAACCTAGACAGATTATTAAGAAGCAGAGATATTGCTTTGCCAACAAAGGTCCATCTAGCCAAAGTTATGGTTTTTCCAGTAGTCATGCATGGATGTGGGAGTTGGGCCATAAAGAAGTCTGAGTGCTGAAGAATTGATGCTTTTGAACTGTGGTGTTAGAGAAGACTCTTGAGAGTCCCTTGGACTGCAAGGAGATCCAACCAGTCAATCATAAAAGAAATCAGTCCTGAATATTCATTGGAAGGACTGATACTGAAGCTAAAGCTCCAAAATTTGGCCACCTGATGCAAAGAACTGATTCACTGGAAAAGACCCTGATGCTGGGAAAGATTGAGGGAAGGAGGAGGAGGGGGACAACAGAGGATGAGATGGTTGGATGGTATCACAGACTCAATGGATTTGAGTCTGAGCAAGCTCCGGGAGTTGGTGAAGGACAGGGATGCCTGGCATGCTGTAATCCATGGGGTTGCAAAGAGTCAGACATCACTGGGCAACTAAACTGATTAAATATAGAACCATTATGTTGCACAACAGAAATTTATATAATATAGTAAGTCAACTGCATTTTGAATAAAAATGGGCGGGGCAATTCTTAAACCTCATAAAAATCATTTACAAGAAAACCCAGAGCTCACATAATACTTAAAGGTGGAAGATTATGTTCTTCCTCTATTAATGAGAATGAGAAAAAGGTGTTTTTTCTCACCATTCTTATTCAACCAATTACTGAAAATTCTAGCAATTACAATAAAATGTCCTATATAAAATGGAAAAGAAAAATACTATATTTGCAGATGCTATGATTGTCTACATAGAAATACCAAGGAATCCAAAAGGAAAGAAGGAAGGAGAAAAGAAACCTCAAAAACATTCAGAAACTAATAACTGAGCTCAGAAAGATCACAGAAACCAAATTCAAAAGTGTAACACCATTTACAAATTCTTCAAAGAAAAAGTTTAAGTTAGGCATAAATCTAAAATATATGTATAGAATATATATAACAAAAATTATAAAATGCTAATCAAAGAAATAAAGAAGACGAATACTTAGAAACATAATATTCATGGATTAGAAGGCTCAACATAATAAAACTATCAACTCTTCCTAAAATGATATACGGTTTTAATGAAATTCCTATCTAAATCTCTGCAAGGCTTTTATAAACATAGACAAACTTACTTAAACTATAGAAATTAAAAGGCTCTAGAATAGTCAAAACAGTTTTGAAAAGAAGACAGTGGGAGGAATTCTTTTCCCAATGTCAAGATATACAATTTAGCTATAATAACCAAGACAAATTGGTAATGGTGAAATGACATATACATCTACCAATGGAATAGAATGAAAAACTCAGAAACAGATCCACAGAAATATGCCCAATTAATTTTTGGCAAAGGTGCAAAAGCAATACAACAAGGAAGGATAGCCTTTTCCATAAATAGTGCTGGATCAGCTGAGCATACAGTGACAAATATGGGACTTCTCTGGTGGCTCAGATGATCAAGAATCTGCCTGAAATGCAGGAGACCAGGGTTCAGCCCCTGCATTGGGAAGATCCCCTGGAGAACGGAATGGCAACCCATTCCAATATTCTTGCCTGGAGAATTTCATGGACAGAGGAGCCTAGCAGGCTACAATCTACATTTGAACCTCAACTTAAACTTCACATTTTATACAAAAATTAACTCAGTTTAAAACATTAAACTGTAAAAGATCTCAAAAAATAAATAAAGAGAGAGAGAGGGAGAAAATATTCAGGACCTAGAACTCAGGTCAGTTCAGTTCAGTTCAGTTGCTCAGTCATGTCCAACTTTGTGTGTACTGCAGCATGCCAGGCATCCCTGTACATCACTAACTCCCAGAGCTTGCTCAAACTCATGTCCATCAAGTCAGTGATGCCATCCAACCATCTCATCTGCTGTCATCCCCTTCTCCTCCTGCCTTCGATCTTGCCCAGCATCAGGGTCTTTTCCAACAAGTCAGTTGTTCACATCAGGTGGCCAAAGTATTGAAGTTTCAGCTTCAGCATCAGTCCTTCCAAAGAATATTCAGGAGGACTAGTTTCCTTTAGGATTGACTGGTTGGATCTCCTTGCAGTCCAAGGGACTCTCAAGAGTCTTCTCCAATATTACACTTCAAAAGCATCAGTTCTTCAGTGCTCAGCTTTCTTTATAGTTCAACTCTCACATCCATACATTACTACTGGAAAAACCACAGCTTTGACTAGATGGACCTTTGTTGGCAAAGTAATGCCTCTGCTTCTTAATAAGCTGTCTAGGTTGGTCACAGCTTTTCTTCTAAGGAGCAAGCGTCTTTTAATTCCATTTTCTAAACTTGAACTCAAAACTTGATCCCAAAAACACAATCAAAAAGAAGAAAAAATGAATCATACCTCATCAAAATTAAAAACCTTTTGCTCTGTGAAAGACTCACTTAAGAGAATGAAAAATAAACTACAAACTGGGAGAAAATATTTACAAATCACATATCCAATAAGAACTAGTATCTAAAATATATAAAGAACTCTCAAAATTCCACATTCAAAAATAAACTACCCAATTAGAAACTATAAAAAACATGCAAGATATTTTATAATAAGGATACATGGATGATGTATAAATAAGCACTTGAAAAGATTTCGGCATTATAAGTTATTAGGACAATACAAATTAAAACTACAATGAGATGTCTCTTTATACCTATCAAAATGGCCAAAATAAAAAACCAGATACTGTGATAAAATCATATAGTCACTAGAGTTTGGATAAACCAGATCACATATACATTGCTGGCATGATTTTCTAATGACACAGTTAGTTTGGAAAATAGCTTTGCATTTCCTTCTGAAATTAAAATGTAACTTATCATCTCACCAAGTAATTACATTCCTGGGCATGTATTCCAAAGAAATGAAAACTTATGTTCATGGAGAAACTTGTAAACAACATTCATTATAGCTTAAATAATAATAGCTAAAATCTGGAAAATACCCAAATGTCCTTCAATTATTAATGGTTAAATAAATTGTAGCAAATCCATACCATGGATTCAGTTCAGTTCAGTTGTTCAGTGGTGTCCACTCTGCGACCCCATGAATTGCAGCATGCCAGGCCTCCCTGTCCATCACCAACTCCTGGAGTTCACTCAGACTCCTGTCCATCGAGTCGGTGATGCCATCTAGCCATCTCATCCTCTGTCGTCCCCTTCTCCTCCTGCCCCCAATCCCTCCCAGCATCAGAGTCTTTTCCAATGAGTCAACTCTTTGCATGAGGTACTGGAGTTTCAGCTTTAGCATCATTCCTTTCAAAGAACACCCAGGGCTGATCTCCTATAGAATGGACTGGGTGGATCTCCTTGCAGTCCAAGGGACTCTCAAGAGTCTTCTCCAACACCACAGTTCAAAAGCATCAATTCTTCGGTGCTCAGCTTTCTTCAAAGTCCAACTCTCACATCCATATATGACTACTGAAAAAACCATAGCCTTAACTAGATGGACCTTTGTTGGCAAAGTAATGTATCTGCTTTTCAATATGCTATCTAAGTTGGTCATAACTTTCCTTCCAAGGAGTAAATGTCCTTTAATTTCATGACTGCAATCACCATCTGCAGTGATTTTGAAGCCCCCAAAATAAAGTCTGACACTGTTTCCCCATCTATTTCTATTTCCCATGAAGTGATGGGATCGGATGCCATGATCTTTATTTTCTGAATGTTGAGCTTTAAGCCAACCTTTTTAGTCTCCTCTTTCACTTTCATCAAGAGGCTTTTTAGCTCCTCTTCACTTTCTGCCATAAGGGTGGTGTCATCTGCATATCTGAGGTTATTGATATTTCTCCCCGCAATCTTGATTCCAGCTTGTGCTTCTTCCAGCCCAGGGTTTCTCATGATGTACTCTGCATAGAAGTTAAAAGAGCACGGTGACAACATACAGCCTTGATGTACTCCTTTTCCTATTTGGAACCAGTCTATTTTTCCATGTCCAGTTCTAACTGTTGCTTCCTGACCTGCATACACGTTTCTCAAGTGGTAGGTCAGGTGGTCTTGGATTCCCATCTCTTTCAGAATTTTCCACAGTTTATTGTGGTCCACACAGTCAAAGGCTTTGGCATAGTTATTAAAGCAGAAATAGATGTTTTTCTGAAACTCTCTTGCTTTTTCGATGATCCAGCAGATGTTGGCAATTTGATCTCTGGTTCCTCTGCATTTTCTAAAACCAGCTTGAACATCTGGAAGTTCATGGTTCATGTACTGCTGAAGCCTGGCTTGGAGAATTTTGAGCATTACTTTACTAGCATGTGAAATGAGTGCAGTTGTGTGGTAGTTTGAGCATTCTTTGGCATTGCCTTTCTTTGGGATTGGAATGAAAACTGACCTTTTCCCGTCCTGTGGCCACTGCTGAGTTTTCCAAATTTGTTGGCATATTGAGTGGATTACCAGTTGACAATAAAAAGGAATCCATAATACCATGGATTACCAGTTGACAATAAAAAGGAATAAACTATTGATAAATACAACAACTTGGATGTATCTCAAGGAAATTATGTGAAGTAAAAGAAACCAGCATCTTAAATATGTATAATGTAGATTTCATTTATATAACATTCATAAAATAACACAAATGTAAATATGGAGAACTTAGTAGTAATTAATGCAGATTAAAGAAATGGCAGGAAGGATAAGTCGAGCTCATCCTTTTGACAAGGGTAGCATGAGGAAAACTTGCAGTGATGGTTAAGTATTGCAGTTGTGGTTATATGAAGCTACATATGATGAAATTGCCAGAGCTATTCAAACATACATACATACACATACACACACAAGACTGCATGTATAACTGGCAAAATCTGAATAATCTCAATGGATTGAACTTCCTGGGTTTGATATTATACTACTACAGTTGTGCAAAATATTAACATTTGGAAAGGCTGGGTAAAGCGTGCCTTGGATTTCCCTGTAAATTTCTTTGCACATTCCTATGAATATATACATATTTTAAAGTAAAGTGTTTTTTACTTTAATAATAATTATTTAAATTATTTAATTTAAAATTATTTTTTAATACATTAAATTATTTTTAATTATTTAATTTAAAAAATTAAAACTATATTATTTTAATTAATTAAATAATTAAGAAATAAATGAAACATATCAAGAGTCTAAGATGCATGCAAAGTCAAAGCCAAATGCAGATCCTCCAGAATATTATTTTACAACAGCATAATGTTTTTAAAGTTATCATATACCACTTTCTTATTAGTAATGAAATAAACAAACTTGGTCACATACTTGTATAAGTCCATAATCTAATTTCATTTATCTTTAATCTTTTCTTCCTTAAACATGTTGTGAATTTTTAAAGAATAATTTTAGTTGATTTGTCTATGTTATAAACAGCTTCATTTTATATAACCTGGGTGATTGGAATATCTTAATTTACATTCAGTTCAGTTCAGTTCAGTTCAGTCACTCAGTCGTGTCTGACTCTTTGTGACCCCATGAATCGCAGCACGCCAGGCCTCACTGTCCATCACCAACTCCCGGAGTTCACTCAGACTCACGTCCATCGAGTCGGTGATGCCATCCAGCCATCTCATCCTCTGTCGTCCCCCTTTCCTCCTGTCCCCAATCCCTCCCAGCTACAGAGTCTTTTCCAATGAGTCAACTCTTCGCATGAGGTGGCCAAAGTACTGGAGTTTCAGCTTTAGCATCATTCCTTCCAAAAAACACCCAGGGCTGATCTCCTTTAAAATGGACTGGTTGGATCTCCTTGCAGTCCAAGGGACTCTCAAGAGTCTTCTCTAACACCACAGTTCAAACGCATCAGTTCTTCGGTGCTCAGCCTTCTTCACAGTCCAACTCTCACATCCATACATGACTACTGGAAAAACCATAGCCTTGACTATTACATCATTTTTAAAAATCTATGAAGGTTAGGAAGTCATTTGGAGGTGACATGAAAGTGTCACACTTTTTCCCTTTGAAGCATTTTTACAGTGAATTCCATGATAGTTTCAAACCAATTCATATGATAAAAGATTGTGTCATTTAAGCTTTAAGAGATAAATGAAAAAATTTTGGTCATTTTCCTGTATACTTTCTGTTTTAAACCAAAAATAACTTTTAAAAAAATCATGTTTTGAGATAGCATTTAATATTCTTAAAAAATGACTGAAATATTTTAGCACGTTGTTGCCATTATTTAGTCAGTAAGTGGTGTCTGACTTGTGACCCCATGGACTGTAGCCCACTAGGCTTCTCTGTTCATGCGATTTCCCAGCCAAGAATACTGGAGTGAGTTGCCATTTCCTTCTCCAGGGAATCTATCTGACCCAGGGATAGAACTCACATTTCCTGCACTGGCAATCAGATTCTTTACTACTGAGTCACTAGGAAAGCCCATGTTATAAACATTTTTTAGCCAAATTTATGGTTGGCTATTTTTCCATGTTAAAACACATAGATTTAATTCATTCATTTAAACTGCTAAATGTAGCCTTGTGTGGCTATACCCCTGCTTACTTATCTATTTTCCTTAATGGCAGTGTTTCCAATATTTTATTATTACACAAAATTCTTCAATAGAGATAATATTTTTCATGTCTCCAAAGGACAAGAGATTTTAAATTAAAATACTCCATGATGAAGAGGATTACTGGTAGGATACAAGTTGATACCATCTCTCTGGAAAACCGTTTGGCAACATGTCCCAAGACCTTAAAAAATATGCATACTCATTAACCTTATTATGTTACTTCTAATATACTATTCAGCGGTTCTCAAACTGTGGTCCCCAGACCAGCAGCATCAGCACAAGCAAATCCTCAGAGCTCTACCTCAAACCGGAGAAGGCAATGGCATTTATTGAAAGTTGCTATCTTTTAAGTCCGAGAAGGCAATGGCACCCCACTCCAGTACTCTTGCCTGGAAAATCCCATGGATGGAGGAGGCTGCAGTCCATGGGGTCAGTAAGAGCCAGACACGACTGAGCAACTTCCCTTTCGCTTTTCACTTTCTACTTTCATGCATTGGAAAAGGAAATGGCAACCCACTCCAGTGTTATTGCATGGAGAATCCCAAGGACGGGGGAACCTGGTGGGCCGCCATCTATGGGGTTGCACAGAGTCGGACACTACAGAAGCAACTTAGCAGCAGCAGCAGCAGCTACCTCAAACCTACTCAATCAGAAGTTTTGAGGATGGGAATAAACAATCCATGGCTTACCAAGTCAACAGATGATTCTAACACTGCTGCTGCTGCTGCTGCTAAGTCGCTTCAGTCGGGTCCAACTCTGTGCGACTCCATAGACAGCAGCTCACCAGGTTCTGCCCTCCCTGGGATTCTCCAGGCAAGAACACCAGAGTGGGTTGCAATTGCCTTCTCTGGATTCTAACACTAAAGCTCAGTAAACAACGGTTCTAGATAAATTATTAGAAAGCCTCAAGGATACTCACTGTAGGATCATAGTTAAGAAATAAAAGTCTTGACTCACCCTAAATGTCTTCATGAATCTTAAAAAAAAATGGTGATATAAATAATGAAGCAAATACAGGATGAAAAGTTAAGTTATGTGGGAATATAACATTAATATTATACTACAAGAAAATGGCATAATTTAAAGTTGTATATAAGTGATATCCTGGTTTTAGAAAAGGCAGAGGAACCAGAGGTCAAATTGCCAACATCCGCTGGATCATCAAAAAGCAAGAGAGTTCCAGAAAAACATCTATTTCTGCTTTATTGACTATGCCAAAGCCTTTGACTGTGTGGATCACGAGAAACTGTGGAAAATTCTGCAAGAGATGGGAATCCAAGACCACCTGACCTGCCTCTTGAGAAACCTGTACGCAGGTCAGGAAGCAACAGTTAGAACTGGACATGGAACAACAGACTGGTTCCAAATAGGAAAAGGAGTACATCAAGGCTGTATATTGTCACCCTGCTTATTTAACGTCTATGCAGAGTACATCATGAGAAACCCTGGGCTGGAAGAAGCACAAGCTGGAATCAAGATTGCTGGGAAAAATATCAATAACCTCAGATATGCAGATAACACCACCCTTATGGCAGAAAGTGAAGAGGAACTAAAGAGCCTCTTGATGAAAGTGAAAGAAGAGAGTGAAAAAGTTGACTTAAAGCTCAACATTCAGAAAACGAAGATCGTGGTGTCAGGTCCCATCACTTCATGGCAAATAGATGGGGAAACAGTGTCAGATTTTTTTATTTTGGGGCTCCAAAATCACTACAGATGGTGATTGCAGCCATGAAATTCAAAGACGCTTACTCCTTGGAAGAAATGTTATGACCAACCTAGATAGCATATTGAAAACCAGATACATTACTTTGCCAACAAAGGTCCATCTAGTCAAGGCTATGGTTTTTCCAGTAATCATGTATGGATGTGAGAGTTGTACTGTGAAGAAAGTTGAGTCCTGAAGAATTGATGCTTTTGAACTGTGGTGTTGGAGAAAACTCTTGAGAGTCCCTTGGACTGCAAGGAGTTCCAACTAGTCCATTCTAAAGGAGATCAGTCCTGGGTGTTCTTTGGAAGGAATGATGATAAGCTGAAACTCCAGTATTTTGGCCATGTCATGCGAAGAGTTGATTCATTGGAAAAGACTCTGATGCTGGGAGGGATTGGGGGCAGGAGGAGAAGGGGACGACAGAGGATGATATGTCTGGATGGCATCACCGACTCGATGGACGTGAGTCTGAGTGAACTCCGGGAGATGGTGATGGACAGGAAAGCCTAGTGTTCTGCAATTCATGGGGTCGCAAAGATTCGGACACAACTGAGCGACTGAACTGACTGACTGACTGACTGATATATCTGAAGATATTAAGAATTTTCACATATATGTACACATACAGTCTGATTAATATATTTACTTTTAGTTAATATATCACTTATTTATACTATCATTTGAAACCCCTCCAGATGCATTTATTAATGATTAAAATAATAAATAATGCTTATATTTTTATAAAAATAAATAATTTACTCACTTTTTTAAGCCCATATACCATGGTGTTTTGCTGTGGCAAATAGGTTTGCAACAAGGTAAACTGAGATTTTAAAAGATGTCATCTTATGCAACAATTTGCTTAGGATTGACAGTTAAAGGTTATATTTAGATGATGTCTATAACATGTATTCACACATATTTTAAAAGTCTATTAAAAGAAATATAGGGAATGTTAAAACTGGATGGTGTGATATCTAGTGAAATACAGACTTAAAATCTATGCCATTAGAACCTGCAAATTTATAAGAACGAGCTTTAAATCTGTTAGCAGTTGAATTTCTACGTAAAGTTTTCACTATTCTCTATGGTTATCAAATGGAAAGTTATAACCTCTCAACATTCATTTATATAATTCAAATGTTATTTATCCCATCATATATAACCCCATTATTTTTTAAATAGCTAATATAATTTTGCTCACATCTGATGCATATATCAGGATAAAAATTTAATTCTAATTTTCCTGAACTAGAGAATAGGTTTTGTCTGAGCTCTGTAGAACATTTAACTTTAACTTGTAATTCTCAGTATGCTTCTATTACATTCACAGAATAATAGGGAGTATGCCTGCAGGTAGTTTAATACTGTTAAACTCCTATGGATCACAATGAAATACCATGTAGCCCAGCATGCTTTACATTTCAAAAGTTGGAGGTTGTTAACAATATACTTTTATTAAAATTCCTATTAATTTTTGCTGTCAATCTGAATATAAAATTACTATCACTTTTCTGTAGAGTAAAAAAGTGAAGAAAATATTACTTTATTTCTAAGTGTTTATCTGGCCAAAAATGAAAAAAGAAATTTATAAAAAGTCAACTATATTGCAGTCTAAGAATAGACAATTTTGAATATTTTAGTACTGAAACGGCACAGTTATACATCTATTCATGTAGCGATTTGTTCAAATAATATTTAGTATTGAGCCAAGGAATTGTATGAAGCATTAAGGATAGGGCAACTAGCAATAATTAAACCTCTGCCCGCATGAAGCATTCATTCTAGTGGGAGTAATAGACAGTAGACACATAGCAGTTCAAGTACTGATACTGTGATAAAGAAAAATGAGTATTACCTAAAAGTGAATCTGAATTAAGCATGCAAAGTGATTAAAAGCACTCCAAGAATAAAGCAAAGCTTCTACAAATGACCTAAGGTGAGAAATGACTGAGCAACTGAACTGAACTGAACTGAAGGTGAGAAATTGCTGGTGAGAAGTGCTCCAAGGAGTAAAGTAGATTAGAGTGGCCAAAGAATTGTGAACAAGAGAGACTAAGGTACCAGATGAAGCTGGGATGAAGGCAAGGACAGATAGTCAGGCCTCTGTAAATCATGGTGGGATATTGAGCTTCTCCTGGTTTGATGTGTTGAAAAGCCACCCCTGGATACTGAGGGAGAGATCATGAGTGAACATCATTTAGTGTCAAAAAATGGAGAACATGAATTAATTTCTTTTGCAAACCATGATAAAGAAAGTTTCGGATTTTGCATGAAATGTTAAATGTTCTAAAACTGCAAGTAGAAATACATATATCAATTTCAACATTAGGAATGAAGACTTCTTAGTATATCGGAAGATGTAGTTTCTAAAGAGTAAAGATATATATATATATATATTCCATTAGATCACCTACCTTTCTTCTCTTTTAGTCCACAATAAAGACCCTGTCAACATGTCAGGGTGGTGCTTCCTTTGGTAATATGTACATGAAAATTGCAGAAAAGATTGGCATGGCCCCTGCACAAATATGACATGGAAGTGCATACGGTCTTCCATATTTTTAGGTTGTTAATAGAGGAGATCCTAGGAGTTGTCTCATGATTAGAAGTTTTGTTTCTTTTAGTGTATCTATATGAAATGATGGATGTTAACTAAATTTATTGTGGCAATCATTTCACAGTGTATGTAAATCAAGCTATCATGCTGTGTACCTTAAACTTATACAATGATATGTGTCAATTGTTGTTGTTGTTGTTCAGTTGCGCAGTCATGTCTGACTGTTTGCGACACCATGGACTGCAGCACACAGGCCTTCCTGTCCCTCACCATCTTCTGGAGTCTGCCCAAGTTCATGTTCATTACCACTGAGTCATCTGTGCACATCAAATGACCAAAATACTGGAGCTTCAGCTTCAACATCAGTCATTCCAGTGAATATTCAGGGTTGATCTCCCTTCAGATTGACTGGTTTGATCTCCTTGCTGTCCAGGCACCTTTGGGAGTCTACTCCAGCACCCCAGCTTGAAGGCATCAATTCTTTGGCTTTCTGCTTTCTTTATGGTCCAGCTCTCACAACCATGTGTGACCACTGGGAAGACCATACCCTTGGCTATACAGACCTTTGTGGGCAGACTAATGCCTCTGCTTTTCAACACTGTCTAGGCTGTCATCGCTTTCCTGCCATGAAGCAATCGTCTTCTGTTTTCGTGGCTGCAGTCACATCCACGGTGATTTTGGAGCCCAAAAGAGGAAATCTGTCACTATTTCCATCGTTTCCTTTTCTATTTGCCATGCAGTAATGAGGCCAGGTGCTATGCTCTTAGTTTTTTCCATATTTAGTCTTAAGCCAGTTCTTTTACTTTCCTCCACCCTCATCAAGAGGCTCTTTAGTTCCTCTTCACTTTCTGCCATTAGAGTGGTATCATCCATATATCTGAGTTTGTTGATATTTCTTCTTCCTATCTTGATTCCAGCTTGTAACTCATCTAGCCCAGCACTTCTCATGATATGTGCTCAGCATATACGTTAAACAAACAGGGTGACAGCCTGTCATACTCTTTATGACATGTCAATAATATGTCAATTATTTCTCAATGAGACTGGGGGGAAAAAAGTCACAGTGTCTAAAGATTATTAATGAGGTATGAGCACGTTTTGGTTCTGGAGTCCTAGCTCTCTCGTGTCTCCATCCACACATTCTCTATCCCTGGTCTCAGTTTATTTGTTCATATCATCATTTGTAATATATACAAGCACTTTTTTCCTAAAATCCAAAGAGAATCCTGTTTCCAATATTACATTTTTGAAAACAGCACTCCAAGGATGTGCCTCAGAAAAAAACAGAGGTACCTGACGAAAGCCATTCTTTTGGAGAAAGATACACCCCCTCTTTGGTGCTTTTCTCCAAAATATTTTCCTAGCAACAACAATAAAGACACATGGGCAATCTGGCTCCTTTAAGAGCTCACTCACTGCTGAGCTTAGGGAGGGGGGGGGGGCGGTGCTTGCTGGTCTTAGTAACAGTATCCCCTATACATTTTAACTCCCTTTGCCACCCCCAATTCCACTTGCAAACTGAAAATTGAAGAATGAGGTGTCTCAAAAACATAAAATCCTCTTTTGCCTGGTGGGATGTCTTTATTCCTGAGTAATTTCTCCAAATAACACCCTGAGTCTCTGAAAATGTAAAAATTGCCTGTAGAGTCAAGGCAAATGAGAGCTAAATCCATTCATTATTTCCTTCTAGACTCTCATTCATCTCTAGTTGTAGAAAGCATCACAAACACAAGACTGATGAAAAGTGTATAAACGTAGTAGCCAGATATTCAAGTTGTCGCAGGGAGTGGTTTTTGTTTTTGATTTTAATATAAGCAAAGCTAGGCAGTGAAAATGTTCAGATGAAAATAGAGATTTTTCTTTGTGAAAGATAATATTTCTTATCCGGAATGATTTGATTCTTTGAATTACATGGCAAATTCAGAAATCTGTTCTTATATGACCTACTCTTGGATCCTTGCTTATATCCTCATTACCCAGCAAAGAGTAAGCATAATTGATAAGCAATCCATGGTCCTCTTCATTTTGTTATGGATTGTCTTTGAATCTTTCAAGATAGTTCCTAGGTCATGTTTTGGTCCTAAATCACTCCAAACTCTCAGTGACTAAATCCAACTTAATAGTGCTCACCACTCAAGGGACCCTGGCAGATAGATCAGCCATCACCTCAAACATGGCTGGTCAACATGCTTAAGAAAAAAGATGTGCTCAAGGGTCTTATGAATTCAACTCAATGCTCTGGACCAGAGATGACATGCTTCAGTCACTTCTATTCACAAATTACTGACTAGAGCTAAACATATGATGCTTTACAAAAAGAGACCAAGACATACAATCCTAACATGTCTCTGAAGGCAAAGAACAAGAAATAGTTGAGGTATAGCAATAAGGACCATCCCAATCCTGTAAAAGAACTATTTTTTTTCTTTCAAAAATATAGAGAAAATTGAGAAACCCTAAACATAAGCATTGGAGAAGGAAATGGCAACCCACTCCAATGTTCTTGCCCAGAGAATCCCAGGGATGGGGGAGCCTGGTGGGCTGCCATCTATGGGGTCACACAGAGTTGGACATGACTGTAGCAGCAACTTAGTAGCAGCAGCAGCAAACAGATAGCAAAGTAACACACAATTTTTAACAAACAACAAAGAAAAACACAATTTTTCATTGTTAAGAGTCTGTTTATAAAAAGTAATGTTCCACCAGCTGTATGCATGATTTCTTTGTAAATAACAACATGGGAGCTATTAGTCTCTTATCTCCAAATGTACTTTGGGACTTCTGTCATTTACATCTCACCTTAGCAAAATTTTGGCTCAGATGGTAAGGAATCTGCCTGCAATGTGGGAGATTTGGGTTCAATCCCTGGGTCAAGAAGATACCCAGGAGAAAAGCATGGCAAGCCACTGCAGTTTTCTTGCCTGGAGAACTACATGAACAGAGAAGCCTGATGGGCTACAGTTAATGAGGAGGCAAAGAGTCAGACATGACTGAGTGACTAACATTTTCACTTTAGTAAAGTAGAATAAGGAAGAATAAGTCAGGAGAAAGGGCAAAGAAGGAGTTGATAAAGCTAAAAACAAAATTAGAATCCAATATTTGACAGGAGATCTGGTATGCTTTTCTAGAACTCAGTGACAAATTTGGCTCTGAACATTCCAGGAAACATGCAAAAAAAGAAATATAATCAATGGTGTGATACATAGTATCTACAAGTTAAAAGCAAAATATGTCATGAGAAGAAGCACAGTAATATCTGGCCCATGAGTCCTCAGGGAATATATAATGTAGTACAGAAAGCAACAGAAAGCATCTCTACCATAGCATAAAACTGTAAGCCTGTAGCTTACTATATCTTTTACTAAAATCTCACATGTATACATCACAAATATTTTTACTGTTATTTTCAGGCTTACTAATAATTATTATAATGATTTGGCTGTGTTTGTCAATATCCCACATCTTTATGGTCATCCAGGACATGAATGAGGAAAGAAATATGCTTTTTCTCCCTAATGTAACATTTATATAAACCACAGCTCACAAACAGGCATAAAGACTGCTAAATGTGGCCTTCAACTGTATACTTCACACAGTACTGTTTTTAAAGTCGAATTTGAACGCCTTTAGGTCTAGAATTCACTCTCCAGCTTGGCCATATTTCTCAGCACTTCTTACCATGATCCACTTTATGTCTTTCATGTAGCCCCTGTAGGAATTAGATTTGAGGCCCCTGGTATAAAATACAGTGACTCAGTATTATAAATTCAATGTCTATTCCCTCTATACCAGCTGCTTTGAGGAAATATAAAACAAGCAATAACTGTACTGATGTTTCTCAAACAGCTAAGTCTGTTGGGGAAGATAATTGCAAAACATTTGAGAACTTATAGTACTAAAATAACAATAACTATTTTATATATTTTATAGCTCAATATTTTAGCAAGTTATTTCACATTCATTGTTGCAATGGGTTCTTTAAGGAATACCACTAACCAATCAAAATAGGATTATAGTTCCCATTTTTCAGATAAAAACACTGAGATTCAAAAAGTTAAGTTGGCTTACTTCAAGTCACAAGGCTAATCACAGGTAAAGCATAAGCTCCATGGAGGACTTTTTCTAGTTTTAAATCATACACAGACACACATATAGCAGGCATTTCATATTCTCTTAATTAACAAGCAAAGGAACCTGTACACTGACACACATATTGATTCATAAGTATGAATAGTAGAAAAAGCTTATAGCTAAGAAAGATCAGAATGCACAAGTCACACCATCTCACACTTAATACATACAATATAAATAAAACAAATAACATAACCAGATGTTATGTATGAACTCAAGACACTTGTGGTATGTAGGAAAGACAAAAAATGCAAGATACCTTAAAATATATATGCAAATACAATAATCCAAAATAGTCATGAAAAGAATCAGTAATTACTCTTACCTCTTTAAAAAAGCCAAGGATTTACACAGAAGGAAGTTTCCTAGAATTTGTGGAATTTAAAAATAAGCGATGCTAAAGGATTTATAGTATTTATTGCAGTATCATCTATAATAGCAAAATATTGGAAAAGAAATCAAAGAAGATGCAAACAGATGGAGAGATACAGCATGATCCTGGATTGGAAGAATAAGTATTGTAAAAACAACAACTGTACCCAAAACAACAGAGTCCATGCAATTCCTATCAAACTACCAATGGTCTTTTTCAAAGAACTGGAAAAAAAAAAAATCACAATTTTTATGGAAACACAAAAAAACCCTGAATAGCCAAAGCAATCTTGAGAAAGAAGAATGGTGATGGAAGAATCAACCTGCTTGAATTCAGACTATACTACAAAGCTATAGTCATCAAGAGAGTATGGTACTGGCACAAAAACGGAAACATAGACCAATGGAAATAGATAGAAAGCCCAGAGATAAACCCACACACCTATGGGCACCTTATCTTTGACCAAGGAGGAAAGAATACACAACAGAGAAAAGATAATCACTTCAATAAATGGTGCTGGGAAAAGCAGACAGCTGCATGTAAAAGAATGAAATTAGAACACTTCCTAATACCATACACAAAAATAAACTCAAAATGAATTAAAGACCTAAATGTAAGACCAGAAACTATAAAACTCTTACAGGAAAACTTAGACAAAACACACTTTGACATAAATCACAGCAAGATTCTCTATGACCAACCTCCAAGAGTAAGGAAATAAAACTAAACAAATGGAACTTAATTAAACTTAAAAGCTTTTGCACAGCAAAGGAAACTATAAACAAGGTGAAAAGACAACCATCAGAAAGGGATAAAAATAATAGCAGCTGAAACAACTGATAAAGGAGTAATCTTCAAAATATGTGAGCAGCTTATCTGGCTCAATACCTGAAAAACAAGCAACCTAATAAAAAGCGCAGGCGGCAGCGGCAGCGGGCCGGCGCACTAAGCGCGGCCGAAAGGAGATACCCCACGTCCCAGGTCAGGGGCACCAGCCTAGAGTGCCAGGCTGCAACGGCGCAGGAACGGCCGAGAGGAGCTACCCCGCGTCCAAGGTCGGGGCGGCCGGGAGAAGCCACCTTGCACCCGATGCCAGGGGCAGTGACCCTGAGGAGCCACCCAGAGCCCGAGGCCTGGGGCTGCAGCTGGGAGAAGCCACCCACGCCGGAGGCCGGGAGGATAACCCGAGGAGCGGTGGCTGCACGGGCACAGGAGGGCCTAGAGGAGCTATCTCACATTGAAGGTCAGGAACGGTGGCGGTAAGGAGATACCCCTCATCCAAGGTAAGGAGGAGCGGCTGTGCTTTGCTGGAGCAGCCATGAAGAGATACCCCATGCCCAAGGTAAGAGAAACCCAAGTAAGATGGTAGGTGTTACAAGAGGGCATCACAGGGCAGACACACTGAAACCATACTCACAGAAAACTAGTCAATCTAATAACACTAGGACCACAGCCTTGTCTAACTTAATGAAACCAAGCCATGCCTGCGGGGCAACCCAAGACAGGCAGGGCATGGTGGAGAGGTCTGACAGAATGTGGTCCACTGGAGAAGGGAATGGCAAGCCACTTCAGTATTCTTGTCTTGAGAACCCCAAAAACAGTATGAAAAGCCAAAATGATAGGATACCAAAAGAGGAACTCCCCAGGTCATTAGGTGCCCAATATGCTACTGGAGATCAGTGGAGAAATAACTCCAGAAAGAATGAAGGGATGAAGCCAAAGCAAAAACAATACCCAGTTGGGAATGTGACTGGTGATAGAAGCAAGATTCAGTGCTGTAAAGAGCAATATTGCATAGGAACCTGGAATATCAGGTCCATGAATCAAGGCAAGTTGGAAGTGGTCAAACAAGAGATGGCAAGGGTGAACATCGACATTCTAGGAATCAGCGAACTAAAATGGACTGGAATGGGTGAATTTAACTCAGATGACCATTATATCTACTACTGCGGGCAGGAATCCCCCAGAAGAAATGGAGTAGCCATCGTGGTCAACAAAAGAGTCCAAAATGCAGTACTTGGATGCAATCTCAAAAATGACAGGAAGATCTCTGTTCATCTCCAAGGCAAACCATTCAGTATCACAGTTATCCAAGTCTATGCCCCAACCAGTAACGCTGAAGAAGCTGAAGTTGAATGGTTCTATGAAGACCTACAAGATCTTTTAGAACTAACACCCAAAAAAGATGTCCTTTTCATTATAGGGGACTGGAATGCAAAAGTAGGAAGTCAGGAAACACCCAGAGTAACAGGCATTTTGGCCTTGGAATGTGGACTGAAGCAGGGCAAAGACTAATAGAGTTTTGCCAAGAAAATGCACTGGTCATAGCAAACACCCTCTTCCAACAACACAAAAGAAGACACTACACATGGACATCACCAGATGGTCAACATCGAAATCAGACTGATTATATCCTTCGCAGCCAAAGATGGAGAAGCTCTATATAGTCAACAAAAACAAGACCAGGAGCTGACTGTGGCTCAGATCATGAACTCCTTATTACCAAATTCAGGCTCAAATTGAAGAAAGTAGGGAAAACCGCTAGACCATTCAGGTATGACCTAAATCAAATCCCTTACGATTATACAGTGGAAGTGAGAAATAGATTTAAGGGCCTAGATCTGACAGATAGAGTGCCTGATGAACTATGGAATGAGGTTCGTGACATTGTGCAGGAGACAGGGATCAAGACCATCCCCATGGAAAAGAAATGCAAAAAAGCAAAATGGCTGTCTGGGGAGGCCTTACAAATAGCTGTGAAAAGAAGAGAGGCGAAAAGCAAAGGAGAAATGGAAAGATATAAACATCTGAATGCAGAGTTCCAAAGAATAGCAAGAAGAGATAAGAAAGCCTTCTTCAGTGATCAATGCAAAGAAATAGAGGAAAACAACAGAATGGGAAAGACTAGAGATCTCTTCAAGAAAATGAGAGATACCAAAGGAACATTTCATGCAAAGATGGGCTCGAAAAAGGACAGAAATGGTATGGACCTAACAGAAGCAGAAGATATTAAGAAGAGGTGGCAAGAATACACAGAAGAACTGTACAAAGAAGATCTTCATGACCCAGATAATCATGATGGTGTGATCACTAATCTAGAGCCAGACATCCTGGAATGTGAAGTCAAGTGGGCCTTAGAAAGCATCACTACAAACAAAGCTAGTGGAGGTGATGGAATTCCAGTGGAGCTGCTTCAATTCCTGAAAGATGATGCTGTGAAAGTGCTGCATTCAATATGCCAGCAAGTTTGGAAAACTCAGCAGTGGTCACAGGACTGGAAAAGGTCAGTTTTCATTCCAATCCCAAAGAAAGGCAATGCAAAAGAATGCTCAAACTACCGCACAATTGCACTCATCTCACATGCTAGTAAAGTAATGCTCAAAATTCTCCAAGCCAGGCTTCAGCAATACGTGAACCGTGAACTCCCTGATGTTCAAGGTGGTTTTAGAAAAGGCAGAGGAACCAGAGATCAAATTGTCAACATCTGCTGGATCATCAAAAAAGCAAGAGAGTTCCAGAAAAACATCTATTTCTGCTTTATTGACTATGCCAAAGCCTTTGACTGTGTGGATCACAAGAAACTGGAAAATTCTGAAAGAGATGGGAATCCCAGACCACCTAATCTGACTCTTGAGAAATCTATATGCAGGTCAGGAAGCCACAGTTAGAACTGGACATGGAACAACAGACTAGTTCCAAATAGGAAAAGGAGTACGTCAAGGCTGTATATTGTCGTCCTGCTTATTTAACTTATATGCAGAGTACATCATGAGAAACGCTGGACTGGAAGAAACACAAGCTAGAATCAAGATTGCTGGGAGTAATATCAATAACCTCAGATATGCAGATGACACCTTATGGCAGATAGTGAAGAAGAGCTAAAAAGCCTCTTGATAAAAGTGAAAGAGGAGAGCGAAAAAGTTGGCTTAAAGCTCTACATTCAGAAAACGAAGATCATGGCATCTGGTCCCATCACTTCATGAGAAATAGATGGGGAAACAGTGGAAACAGTGTCAGACTTTATTTTTTGGGGCTCCAAAATCACTGCAGATGGTTACTGCAGCCATAAATTAAAAGACGCTTACTCCTTGGAAGAAAAGTTATGACCAACCTAGATAGCATATTCAAAAGCAGAGACATTACTTTGCCAACAAAGGTCCGTCTAGTCAAGGCTATGGTTTTTCTAGGAGTCATGTATGGATGTGAGAGTTGGACTGTGAAGAAGGCTGAGTGCCAAAGAATTGATGCTTTTGAACTGTGGTGTTGGAGAAGACTCTTGAGAGTCCCTTGGACTGCAAGGAGATCCAACCAGTCCATTCTGAAGGAGATCAACCCTGGGCTTTCTTTGGAAGGAATGATGCTAAAGCTGAAGCTCCAGTGCTTTGGCCACCTGATGTGAAGAGTTGACTCATTGGAAAAGACTCTGATGCTGGGAGGGATTGAGGGCAGGAGAAGAAGGGGACGACAGAGGATGAGATGGCTGGATGTCATCACGGACTCGATGGATATGAGTCTGAGTGAACTCCGGGAGATGGTGATGGACAGGGAGGCCTGGCGTGTTGCGATTTATGGGGTTGCAAAGAGTCAGACAAGACTGAGCGACTGAACTGAACTGAACTGAAATAAAAAAGTGGGCAGAAGACCTAAACAGACATTTCTCCAAAGAAGACAGATATCTAGTAAATACATGAAAAAATGCTCGATATCACTCATTATTAGAGAAATGCAAATTACAACTACAATGAGGTATAACCTCACAGCAGTCAGAATGGCCATCATCAAACATCTACAAACAATAAATGCTGGAGAGAGTCTGGAGCTAAGGGGACCCTCTTGCACTGTTGGTCAGAATTCAAATTGATACAGCCACTATGGAGAATAGAATAGCAATTCGTTTTCAAAAAAATACTAGGTATAAGACTACCATATCACCCAGCAATCCTGCTACTGGATATATACCCTGAGAAAACAATAATTGAAAAAGACATATGTACCCCACTGTTCATTGCAGCACTATTTACACTAGTTAGGACATGGAAGCAACCTAGATGTCTATCCACAGATGAATGGATAAGGAAGTTGTAGTAAGTATACACAATGGAATATTACTCAGCCATAAAAAGGATGCATTTCAGTCAGTTCTAATGACTGGATGAACCTAGAACATAAACCAGAAAGAGAAAGACAAATACTCTAAATTAATGCATATATATGGAATCTAGAATGATAGTAATGATGAACCTATCAGGACAGCAATGGAGATGCAGACATAGAGAACAGACTTAAGAAAAGACTTGTGGACATGGAAGGGAAGGAGAAGGTGGGACTGAGTGAGTAGCATTGAAACACATACCTTACCATGTGTAAAATAGATAGCCAGTGGATATTTGCTGTATGATGCAGGGAACTCAAATCTGGTGCTCTGTGACAACTTAAAGGGGTGGGATGGGATGGGAAGTGGGAGAAGCCTCAAGAGGGAGGGGATATATATATACCTATGGCTGATTCATGTTGATATATGGCAGAAACCTACACAATATTGTAAAACAATAAGCCACCAATTAAAAAATAAATTTAAAAAAATCAATGGATTTACTCAGAGGAAAGTATTCTAGAGTTTGTGGACTTTAAAAAATAAGCAGAGCTATAGTGTTTACAGTATTTATTTTAATATTATTTATGATAGCAAAATATTGGAAACTACCTTATTATCCATTGATAGAATCGTTTAATAAACTATAGCATATTATGCAATGGAATATTATATAGCTTCATAAAGGAATAATTAAAACATCGTATATTAATATTGGTGATATTTAGGCTACACTACAAAGTACTCTTGCCTGGAAAATCCCATGGACGGAGGAGCCTGGTAGGCTGCAGTCCATGGGGTCGCGAAGAGTCGGACACGACTGAGCGACTTTACTTTGAATTTTCACTTTCATGCATTGAGAAGGAAATGGCAACCCACTCCAGTGTTCTTGCCTGGAGAATCCCAGGGACAGGGGAGTCTGGTGGGCTGCCGTCTATGGGGTCGCACAGAGTCGGACACGACTGAAGCGACTTAGCAGCAGCAGCAGCAGCAGCAAAGTGAAAAAGGCCAAGATACAGAAATAACGGGTATATATACATATATACACATACATACACACACATATATATTAAACATATGCATAAAATCTGTGTACATGTGTATACATATACACAGGCTTCCCAGGTGGCTCAATGGGTAAAGAACCTGACTGTAATGCAGGAAATGCGCTTTCTACCCCTGCGTGGGGAAGATCCCCTAGAGAAGGTCATGGAAACCCACTCTAATATTCTTGCCTGGAAAATCCCATGGCCAGAGGAGCCTGGTGGGCTGCAAGCCATAGAGTCACAAAGAGCTGGACATGACTTAAGTGGCTGAGCACGTATGCATATACACACACATATATCAGTAGAAATAGATAAAAAGATATGTATACACACATATTTAATTACATTTGCAAAGGAAAAGAAGAAACTGGCAGCATAACCAAAAACTAATAAAAATTGTAACCTTTGGAGTGTAAGGTATGGCAGGGAGTTTTCTAAAAAGTGTGACTTTTAAGAATATACTTTGTTACAGAATCTTGACTTTGGAATCATACAAATTGATGTATCCAAAAGTATAAATTAAAAAAAAAAACAATCTCCAAATATCAGAAACAGTTTTAAATGAATGAATCTAATTTTACCATCCTTGTGACACAAGTACAGAGAAAAAGGATTCATTTCAAATGATCTTAGCACAAAGTAGAAAACTTTGACCATCCATCCTTTTAGTTTATATTTTAAGACAAGTAGAGTGGCACAGTATGCTGTCATTGCACTGACAGAAATTTCAGTTTGTTGTAGGAAAGAGATTTGGTTTTGGCAACAATGGATCAGACCAGGAAGGAAGTGGCTGAGCTCAGCAAATAAGGATACTTGGTAGCATTATGTTTCCCAGAAAAAAAAAAAAAAAAAGCTTAAAATGATGAAAACTTCATGAGTAAGTAAACTTAGGCACTCCTCTCAAGGCTGTGTGAGGATCACTGTATGTATCAATCAATGAGGTAACTAGTATTCATTTATTTGATCCATTTGGACTGTTACTTATAACGAACCTATTTTATGAATAGATTAAGGAGATAAAGAAACTGGATTTAAGACACATTTTCATAAGCCTGGGAGTGACTAGAAAATTATTTAACCCATTTCTCTTTGCTGAATAGGAAGAAATGGAAAACAAAAAGGAAACTAGATCAAACTAAAGGTAAAGAATATCCTGGAAAATAAGAAGTAAACACTGGAATAGCAAGATTATGCAATCTTTTCAAAACAATACATTATTCATTTACCTTGATTTGAAGCCACAGTGAAATTCATTAAGGCATGTTAAAACATAAAATTTCTTAAGAGAAAATGACTACCGTGGAGCTTGGGAGGATGTTAATATTCACAAAATAGAGACTAATGTTGACTTTTGATCCAAAATGTACTTTATGATTCTCAAGTTACTCTGCTTAAGTTTTGTGCCATTTTTATTTGATTAAAAAAGAAACCTTGTCTTGCCATTGTTGTTTAATTGCTAAGTCCTTTCCGACTCTTTGCAATCCCATGGACTACAGCACACCAGGATTCCCTGCCCTTCAGTACCTCCAGGAGTTTGCTCAACTTACGTTCATAGAGTAAGTGATGCTATCCAACTATTTCATCCTCTGTTATCCCCTTCTCCTCCCGCCCTCAGTCTTTCCCATCATCAGGGTCTTTTCCAGTCAGTCTTTCCACTTACTTGTGAATATGATTAAATATGCTATTGTAAAATTTTAGAATTTAAAGAAGATGAAAATGTATTTGGTTCTTTTAATAATATTTCAAAATGAATACTACTGACTAGTTAAACCTGAACATATTTTTATATATACAAAAGTTTAAAATGTGCCTAAATACATTATTTCACATGTTTGTTTTAGGGGGCAAGATATATTTACACAATAAATGGATATTTTGTTAGAGAATGAGATAGTCTCAAGCATCTCTTTTCATTCTATTCCAGTGGTTTGTGTGCCTGTGTATCAGAGTGTTCAAAAGCAGGGAAACAAGGAGAATCCATAAATTCATCTACTTAAGGAAAAGGAATATAGATGAGATTAACAGAAAGTGCTTCATTTACTAAGATAACCAAGAATACACTGTCAATATATTGATGTAAGAGATAAGGCAAAGGAAAGAGCCATGTCAAGAAACTGAATGAATCCTAGAGAAGAACGATTGCCAAGAGTTCAATTTTTATTTTTGATGTGGCCTCATTAGTGTTAAATAGTCAAGATCAGTAGGAATTCTCACACACGCTCATTTATATTAAATTGCCCAAGTCTACCTTTATCCCTACTCCCTCTAAAGAAAAGTTTTCTCTTCTCATATTGTCCTTTGAAAAGCCTTTAAAAAATATAAATTCTTAGATTATTTTTAAATAACAATATTACTAATAGGCAAATATCAGAAAGTTGCATTTCAATTCAGATAACTCTCAAAGAGATACAGGGCTTCCAGGGCTGCTGTCTAGCCCCAGAAATCAAATTGAGAGTCATATTTCAACAAGTGTGTTTATGCCACTTTCTATACATTAAAATTTTCTTACTATTTACAACATCAAAAAGCAGCATTGTCAGTACCCCCTGCTTTGTTGAATAAGTTTTCTTTAGAAAACGTGAAGCTATAGCAATCAGCATTAAATGAAGAGCTATTGGGTTTTAATGGTATTTTAGAGAACATCTAACCTGAATGTTGGCTAATCTGACCTTCATCAATAGTTCTTCAATGAATTAATCTCCTCAAACTTTCACCTCTTTTACCTGTATAATTTCTATCAAAGGATTCTACATGATACCAAGGGGCTACATATATGCTTTCCTGAATGAAACAGTCTTCCTGCCAGTGTATCTAAATGCCTGCTGTGAAATAATTATAAAACTAATCTTTTTTTTTAATGTAATGTTCAAGTCACAAAGAGAGTTTAATAGCTATAACATAGATAAGTCAAAAAGCGTTTATAAAATTTACTTGATAAAGTATCATAAAGTTACACAAGGAAAGAGACAAAATAAATTCCCCTAATGTACCGCAAATATCAACCACCACACACTACCTACAAGCCATATGTTTTTTCCATCTGTTCTGTTATCGTCAACTAAATTTATAGTATTTGGGCTATCAGAAGGATTGTCAAACACAAGCTAGGCATGATTTTAAAACCTAGGTGTTACTGTTAGCTGTTTTATTCTCTTTTTCCTATTTTTTGAAGAAGAATCTACCCACTTCTATGCCCATTCCACCATTGATAATATTTCTTCAGTTCAGATTAAGATTCTGGGAGTTAGTCCTTAGGAAGGTTAGATTAGCTTTGGAGCCACTAATCACCTACTGTTTTCAATGCCTCGGTGCTGGATACTGGTTAGAGGAACTGGAATTTCTCAAGATAAATATGATTCTTCCAAGTGCTAGATCTGTGGCCTTTGTTTGGTAGATTATGATGTGTGGTAGGCAGAATCTCTGGGCTTCCCAGGTTGCACTAGTCATAAAGAAACCACCTGCCTATTCAGGAGACACAGGGGACATGGGTTCAATCCCTGGGTTGTGAAGATTCCCTGGAATAGGAAATGGCAAACCACTCCAATATTCTCACCTGGAGAATCCCATGGACAGAAGAGCCTGGTAGGCTACAGTCCGTAGTGTTACAAAGAGTCAGACATGAATGAAGCAACTTAGCAGGAAGAATTCTAACATGACCTCTCTAAATGACTCAAACCTTTGTATAAGCTTCACTCTTTGACTGGGAAAGGGACTTGCTGATTTCTTCTATCTAAAAGAATATGGCAAAAGTGGTGAAATAATCTCTCCTTTAATGAGGTTACAGTATATGGCAACTGTGGTGCTGGATAAGACACTTGAGAGCCCTTGAACTGCAAGGAGATCTAACCAGTCAATCTAAAAGGAAATCAACCTGAAATATTCATTGGAAGGACTAATGCTGAAGCTGAAGCTCCAATACTTTGGCCATCTGATGCAAAGAGATGACTCACTAGAAAAGACCCTGATGTTGGGAAAGATTGAGGGCAAGAGGAGACTAGGGTGGCCAAGAATGAGATGGTTAGATGGCATCACTGACCCAATGGACATGAATTTGAACAAACTTCAGGAGCTAGTGAAGGACAGGGCAGCCTGGCGTGCTGCAGTCCATGGGGTCACAAAGAGTTAGACATGACTTAGCGACTGAACAACATGGCAAAGGTGATAGGTAATAACTTCTGTGATTACATTGCATTATATAAACCTCCAGGTCAACAGACTGAAGCAAGAGATTCTTCTGCTTGTTTTGAAGTAAGTTGTCATGTTGTGAGGAGGCCTGTGATGAGATTGTGAGGAGGGACTTCAGGTGTCTCTGGGAGCTCAGAGTAGCCCCCTGGGAGCTAGGGATCTCAGTCAATAACTGCAAGAAACAATGTTGCAAACACTACATGAAATCAGAAGAGAATGCCAAGCTTCTGAAAGGATCTGTCTGGCTGATGCCTTATTTGTAGGCATCACATCTAAGAAGAAGACCCAGCTATGATGTGCCTGGACTCCTAACCCAGGGAAACTGAAATGTATATTATTTTGTATAGAAAAATTTGCAGTAATTGTTATTTAGCAATAGAAAATAAATACACCCAAGACAAGATTAAATAATTTTCCTATGTGAGTCATTTCAAATCAAAATTATATTTTGTAAAGATGTAAACGTAAATATTAAAAATGAATCCATAGATGTTGGGTGTGATGTTTGTGAAATAGTTTGTCAGATGTACATATTAAGAGCAAGACCATGAGCAGGTGACAAATAGCATCAGACACACGGTATTCTGGCCAAGAATTCCATGAAGGAAGGACGCATACTCTTTCATGAATCTGAAACCCAAGATCACTACATTGAAGACAAACCATTTATGAAGAGCTAGGGGTTCTAGTCCTAATGAAAATTCAGTGAATAGAAAAAAGTGTACAATTATCAAATTATGATGAAGAAATACAAAATTACTTACAAACTGCAGTATTTTGTGCTATTGTGCTCAGTTGCTCAGTAGTGTCTGACTCTTTCAGACACGATTGCCAGGCTCCTTTGCAGACTGTAGCCTGCCAGGCTCCTCTGCCCATGGAATTTTCAAGGCAAGATTACTGGAGTGGGTTGCCATTTCCTACTTCAGGGGATCTTTCCAAACCAGGGATTGAACCCAGGTCTTTTGAGTTTCCTAAATTGCCAAGTGGATTCTTTACAACTAGCGCCACCTGGGAAGCCCACGTACAATCTGTAGCAGATTATAATTTAGCAAACATTTGGTCCTACCTACTATTAGGCAAATTATTTTTCCCATTCCATTGATACTAGCTATATGACCTGGGAATATGGGTAGAAGTGACAATGCTCCAGTCCTTAGGAAGCGTGGGTTCTCTTAGCTCCCTTTCAGCCTCTGCCCTGAGAAAAACTTGCCCCAGTATTAACAGTTTCTGGGTTCCCAAATTAGATACATGAAGCAAAGCTCTCCCAGCTGTCTCATAGATCCAAGACTAAAGAAGAGCCACCCCAGCTGACCCATGAGTATGAGAATAAATGCTTATTATTGGATGCCATTGACATCCTCTGGTTATTTGCTACACACATGACTATTGCTTTGCATTTATAAACCATTTGATGCAAGTGTGATGTTAACTCAGCAATCCAGTTAAGTTAGTTACTTGACCCAAATACACCGAGATATCATACACCACAAAATAAAAAACTTACAAGTCCGGTATATCTTAATATTTATTTATTTCGGCTGTGCCAAGTCTTAGTTGCAGCATCTTTTTTTTTTTTAATAAGTTGTGGAATGTGGGATCTAGCTCCTCAACCAGGGATCAAACCTGGGCCCCCTGCATTGCGAGTGTGAAGTCCTAGCTACGTGTTCAACAGGAAAGTCTCCAGATAGACTTTTACTGGGCTCTGGGTAAAATGGAGGGTGAGTAACAAATTACTCAAGGAGTTCAGTTTGTAACTCTCCTTCATTCATCAATAATAAGGAATTCACAATAATAAAAAGTATATATATTTGACACTCCTAAATTTTTATGTCATGAAAATTCTTATAGGAAACATTTTTTAAAATAATCTCTAAATTTCAATTATAAGTATATTAAGCATGAACAAAACAAATTTTACTCATTTTTTGTTTCAAAGGAAAACTACCACTTAAATGCACTACATAAAGAAGTTTTTGAAATGATGCCATATGTACAAAGAGAAATACATTTAAGGTAAAAATGCTCTAGGGTAGATATATTTTTAATGTGCCCTGAATTCAGATTCATGCATAAATTCTTTTCTCAGAACACATACACACATAACATTCAAAGTACTCTTAATTGGGAAAATGAGTAAAACTGCTTCTAATTTGAAGTATGCTACTGAAATTCAGATGGCTTTCATATTCAGCTCCAAAAAAAATGTACCTTGAAATACTCTTAGAACCAATATCATATGCAGTCAAATGCATAAAAGCCATTAATTACATCATGACAATATATAGTACAACATATAATAAATGTATATAATAAATGGTTATACATTATAGACAAATGGCAACCTCAGGACCTGAATTAAATTATCCTTAGGATTACTAAAAATAAGTATGGTGTGTACATACATATGTGAGACATAGATATAGAGATATAGATATCTCCTATGAGCCGGTTAACCATACCGAAAATAATCCCAGGTAAGAAACACATTTAGCACTACCTTTTATTACTCTGGACAAGAAGCTGAGATAGGAAAGCTAAAGATCTGAAGAACTAGTAAGTAGAGGTAAAGCAAATTTCAGGGAGTAAATATAGGTCTTTGTAACATTTTATCAGCTATTCTCAAAAATATACCTTCTAAATAAACATCTATAAAAGGCTAAAATAATTATAAGCATTGAAAACATCAAGAATTTTACTTTCTAAGTCCGTGGTAAATCATGATTTAAGCAAAAACTATTCATACTTAGAATTGTTTTGTAAGAATAAATGTTAAAGTCTAATCACTGCAGATGGTGATTGCAGCCATGAAATTGAAAGACGCTTACTCCTTGGAAGAAAAGTTATGACCAACCTAGATAGCATATTCAAAAGCAGAGACATTACTTTGGCGACTAAGGTCCGTCTAGTCAAGGCTATGGTTTTTCCTGTGGTCATGTATGGATGTGAGAGTTGGACTGTGAAGAAGGCTGAATGCCGAAGAATTGATGCTTTTGAACTGTGGTGTTGGAGAAGACTCTTGAGAGTCCCTTGGACTGCAAGGAGATCCAACCAGTCCATTCTGAAGGAGATCAGCCCTGGGATTTCTTTGGAAGGAATGATGCTAAAGCTGAAGCTCCAGTACTTTGGCCACCTCATGCAAAGAATTGACTCATTGGAAAAGACTCTGATGATGGGAGGGATTGGGGCCAGGAGGAGAAGAGATAACAGAGGATGAAATGGCTGGATGGCATCACTGACTCGATGGACGTGAGTCTGAGTGAACTCCGGGAGTTGGTGATGGACAGGGAGGCCTGGCGTGCTGCGATTCGTGGGGTCGCAAAGAGTCAGACACGACTGAGCGACTGAACTGAACTGAACTGAAGGTTCACTACTCTCATGGATAACTTTAAGTAATTAGAGTCTTTCCCTGAACTTCTAAGGCACTACTATTAACACCTATAAAGTTATATTGAATATATTGAAGAGATGACCTGGGACCCAGTGACCTGTTAGATTTCTTTCCTTGAGCAATGTCCTAACTATAACTAGTTCTGGTTCTTCATTTGTTTACAGCATATTAATAACATTCCATGAGGTATTACTCTCCAGATTTTTTAAATGATTTTAGAACAACGTTAAGTGTATGTATATATACATACCTATATGTATAAACACTCACATATATGTATGTGTGTATTTGTGTATATATACACACCCACAGTGGGAGTTTAACAAATACGATAGTGTTAGCACAAATTATGTGTGCATAGGAAGCTTGTGTGCCCTACTCATTTCCTTAAAGAAATCGATCTGTACGCACTTAGTTGTTTTTTAGTGCTTAAACTATTGTTTATTTCATTATAATTTCCTAGGAAGGGACATTTCTTTGCCAAATTGCAGGAGTATGATAATTTAGCATACAGGAGTGAATTTTGTTTGTTGTTTTAACCGTCTAACCACTTTTATTTTACCCTGCATTTCTCCAATAGAATATCCCATATACTATCTCCTCTGAACATATCAGAGATATTATATGTGATACATATATGTCCATATGTGTGTGTATACATACAAATGTGTATTTGTGTTTATACATGTTTGTATAATTCTATTTTATTTTTATATATACATGTATCTATGTATATATTTATATATAAATATATATTTAGAGAGAGGTGTATATATATATATATATATATATATATATGGAGGGAATTGTATATATGTCTTGAAAAATATTCTTAAATCTCGCTTATTGGTATAAACCACTGATACGCATGGTTTGGTTAAATTACCCCTGCCAGGTTTATTATCTACTCTTTTCCCCTGCTGTTAGCATGTGTAATTGTATGGTTTTAAGAACTTGAATGACTCACTATAAAGCAAGCTGAAAAAATAAGGGACAGATGTGTTTCTATGTATTTTTTGAGGGTTGCTAGGATGGAACCCTTTCAGCTTATTTTGGAATCTCATCCTGGAGGTAACTTTTGCCTCCTTAGCTTTAGCTCTCCCCCACCCCAATCCTCAACTCCTCAACCACAAGTAAAATGGAGTGCTCACACTGTAAATGCCTCCCATCCACCTGAATGAGAGAGCAAACAAAACAATGGCCACCCATCGGCAAAAGAAATAATTATTATAGTCCCCTCCAGTAAGGTTAAATGAAGGAGAATCTTTCTATGAACAAAAGATAAGGCAAAGTGCCTCCCTCCTCCTTTATAAGCGATGATTAGTAAGAGACAGCCTAACAGATCATTTGTGGTAAGAGATCATAAACAAGACTATGAATGTTGATCAGATTTCAAAACTTTGGTCTTGATCCTATAACTGCATAGAAAAACCCACCCCATGGTTAACATAACCAGAAGCAGGCAGGAGCCAAAATCTTTAATGAGGGGTCAAACCAACAGTAAAAGAGTTGAACTTTTACAGTTTCAGGGTCAGACAAGTTATCGACAGAGTCCAATTCCCACTTGAACAGCAGCCAAGTAAGCTCAACATGAATAGAAGATGCAGCATAGATGTGGCTGCTGACAAAAGTGTTTTATCTTTAAATAAAAAACATGTTAGTAATGAGATGCTAGCTGGTTTAAGCCATGTCATTACACTTCCAGAGAAAAATGGCTTTCAGTTTAGGGGTGCAAGAATTCCATATTAACCTTTATCAGTTTGGGGGCTTTTTGTGATTCTCCTCTCTTACTTTCATTATTAGGCAATTGAAAAGAACACTGTGTTCTTGGTGAGCTGCTATTGCATGCTAATTTGAAAGATGATGTTAAACCAGATAGTGAACTCCTTCAGGCTTACTCCTTGGAAGGAAAGTTATGACCAACCTAGATAGTATATTCAAAAGCAGAGACATTACTTTGCCAACAAAGGTCCATCTAGTCAAGGCTATGGTTTTTCAGTAGTCATATATGGATATGAGAGTTGGACTGTGAAGAAGGCTGAGCGCTGAAGAATTGATGCTTTTGAACTGTGGTGTTGGAGAAGACTCTTGAAAGTCCCTTGGACTGCAAGAAGATCCAACCAGTCCATTCTGAAGGAGATCAGTCCTGGGTCTTCTTTGGAAGGAATGATGCTAAAGCTGATTGGCCACCTCATGCAAAGAGTTGACTCATTGGAAAAGTCTCTGATGCTGGGAGGGATTGCAGGCAGAAGGAGAAGGGGACGACAGAGGATGAGATGGCTGGATGGCATCACTGACTCGATGGATGTGAGTTTGAGTGAACTCCGGGAGTTGATGATGGACAGGGAGGCCAGGCGTGCTGCAATTCATGGGGTCACAAAGAGTCGGACACAACTGAGCAACTGAACTGAACTGAACTAAGGCTTGTTTTCAGCTGAAGACTTCATCTCCCATCAATGGAGAGACAAAAAAAGAAACTCTCTCTATGGCCCTGCCTTCAATATCACAAACTCTCCCTGAGTATATACGAGACTCACCCTGAAGAAAATGTAGTAGTGTGTAAACACATCCTGAATGCAACGCAAGCCATTCGAGATTGAACTGTGTAGTGCAGCCCTTAAAGGACACCTGCTGAAGGAGTGGTAGGCGTTTATTCCTACTCTATAGGCTTTCAAGGGACTTCCCTGGGGGCTCAGACAGTAAAAGCATCTGCCCACAACTCAGGATTCCCGGGTTTGATCCCTGGGTCAGGAAGATCCCCTGGAGAAGGCAATGGCAACCCACTCCAGGACTCTTGCCTTGAAAATCCCATGTCGGAGAGTGTTTTGCCTATGTTCTCCTCTAGGAGTTTTATAGTTTCTGGTCTTATGTTTAGATCTTTAATCCATTTTGAGTTTATTTTTGTGTGTGGTGTTAGAAAGTGACCTAGTTTCATTCTTTTACAAGTAGTTGACCAGTTTTCCCAGCACCACTTGTTAAAGAGATTGTCTTTACTCCATTGTATATTCTTGCCTCCTTTGTCAAAGATACAGTGTCCATATGTGTGTGGATTTCTCTCTGGGCTTTTTATTTTGTTCCATTGATCTATATTTCTGTCTTTGTGCCAGTACCATACTGTTTTGATGACTGTGGCTTTGTAGTAGAGCCTGAATTCAGGCAAGCTAATTCCTCCAGTTCCATTCTTCTTTCTCAAGATCGCTTAAAAGAGACACAGATGTGTAGAACGGACTTTTGGACTCTGAGGGAGAGGGAGAGGGTGGGATGATTTGGGAGAGTGGCATTGAAATATGTATACTATCATGTAAGAAACTAATTGCCAGTCTATGTTCGATACAGGATACAGGATGCTTGGGCCTGGTGCATAGGGATGACCCAGAGAGATGATATGGGATGGGAGGTGGGAGGGGGGTTCATGATTGGGAACTCATGTACACCAGTGGCAGATTCATGTCAATATATGGCAAAACCAATACAGTATTGTAAAGTAAAATAAAGTAAAAATAAAAATTTTTTAAAAAAAGAAAATAGAAAAAAAAAGAAAATCCTATGGATTTTCAGTCCATGGGGTTGCAAAGAGTCAGAAACGACTGAGTGACTTCACTTTCACTTTCATAGGCTTTCAAAAGGACACAGTCTTGATTGGCTGTTTGATTATTAAATGACATTGTACACCTAAAAATATGTCTCTTCTAATGTTAAAATCGTATGTGGATATTTATTGCTTATTTCATAAATAGAAACATATCTAATGAAAAAGGAAAGCAATGCCAGGAATAAGTATATATATATATATATATATATATATATATATATATATATAATTTATAGCATTATGTGCATTAAATGCTAAAATAAGCATTTTATGAAGGAATTTCTTAAGATAAAGTCCTAAAAGTAGAATTCTTATTTAAGATATGCAGTTTTTAAAATATGCAACATTCCTTTAAAATGTTGAACCAATCTTTCATCCAAAAGTATATGATAATGCCCATTTTTTTCATAGCATTATTTTTTATTATCTTTAATTAAACTTTTTATCTTAATAGATTCACATGTCCTACTAAAAATACACAGAGACTCCCTATAACCTTCACCCAATTTTCCCCAATGGTACCATAAAGCAACAGTATACTGTCACAACCAGGATATTGGCACTGACAGTGAAGATACATTTCTATCAACATAGGATTCTTTATGCTGCCCTTTTATAGCCACATCTATTTCCCTTCTACCTCCAATCCCCTCTTCAATCTCTGAAAACCAGAAACCTGTTTTCCATCTCTATAGTTTGTGATTACAAAAATGTTACATAAATGGAATCATATAGTATGGAACATTTTAAGACTTCTTTTTCATTCAGCCTTAATAGCCTTAAATTCATCTAAGTTGTCACATTAATAGCTTTCCCCCCTTTTTATTGCTGCACAGTATTCCACAGAATGAAATACCACTGTTCAACCATTGCCCTATTTCAGTTGTCACCAATTTTGTGCTATTATAAATAAAGCACTTCTAAAAGTATGTTAAATAAGAGCAGTAAGAGCAGACATTCTTGCCTTGTTCTCATCTTAGATGGAAACTATAACCTCCTTTACAATTAAGCAGAATGTTAGCTGTAGCTTTTTGTAGTGCACCAGTATTTTTTCTCAAGTTGAGGTCATTCCTCTTTAATATTAACTTACTGAAAGTTTTTATCAACATTGAGTGTAGATCTTATCAAATACCTTCTCCATTCCTTCTCCTTCTTCCTTCCTTCCTTCCTTCCTTCCTTCCTTCCTTCCTTCCTCTTTTTCTTTCTTTCAAGGTTAGA
Source organism: Capra hircus (assembly GCF_001704415.2). Classification (NCBI taxonomy): domain Eukaryota; kingdom Metazoa; phylum Chordata; class Mammalia; order Artiodactyla; family Bovidae; genus Capra; species Capra hircus. The sequence continues at coordinate 48,236,203 of NC_030809.1, read as the reverse complement.
ATTTCTTCCTTTGGGGCAAGCATGGCAAGCCTGCCAAGGTCAGGCTATCAGGTTAGTGATATCAGGCTATCAGGTTCTACCCTTGGAGGCAGCCTAAGGCTGGCGCCTCCACCCACCGCTTGCCTGGGTTAGTGGAACATGTAAAGCTCAGTCATGTAGTAGAGGCAGGGGTAGAAGCCACCAGGGCCCAGAGCTGGATGGAGAGGAGCAGGCAGCCTTCGGCTAGGCTGCCTTGGTCAGCACAGACTGCCCAGGAGCCATCTGCAAGCCCAACAGTGGGGTGGAGGCTCCCTTGGAGAAGTGGGCAGGCAGCACCCCAGGGTGGGGTTTCATAGGTTCCAGAGTATGTTGTGCCCATGGTAGAGAAGAGGCCTGCAGAAGCCCAGTTGTACCCAAGCAGCATGCCTAAAAGCTGGGCAATGGTGACCTTTTCACCAGGAGAGTCTGTCTCCCACCCCAGATCTGGGTCCTTGGGCGCTGGGGTGTGAAGAGGGACACAAATTATCTGTTCCATGCCATGTGGGATTCTCCCATACCAGGGATCAAACCCATGTCATCTGAATTGGCAGGCAGATTCTTTACCACCAAGCCACCAGGGAAGCCCCTCCTTTTTTTTTTTTTAAATTTCCTTCCCATTTAGGTCACCACAGAGCATTGAGTAGAGTTCTCTGTGCTATACAGTAGTTTCTCATTAGCTATCTTTATATGTGAGGAGGAGGAAGTCGCTCAGTCATGTCTGACTCTTTGTGATCCCATGGACTGTAGCCTACCAGGCTCCTCAGCCCATGGAATTTTCCAGACAAGAGTACTGGAGTGGGTTGCCATTTCCTTCTCCAGGGGATCTTCCCAACCCAGGGATCGAACCCGGGTCTCCTGCACTGCAGGAAGACGCTTTACAGTCTGATAGTGTATGTATATCAATCCCAATCTCCCAATTCATCCCATCCTTCCCTTTCCCAACTGGGTGTTGACATGCATGTTCTCTACATCTGTGTCTCTATTTCAACTTTACAAATAGATTCATCTGTACCATTTTTATAGATTCAACATATATGCATTAATGGACAATACTTGTTTTTCTCTTTCTAACTTACTTCACTATGCATGATTATCTAGGTCAATTCACATCTCTACAACTGACCCAGTTTCATTCCTTTTTATGGCTGAGTAATATTCCATTGTATATATGCACCAAATCTTCTTTAAAAAAAAAAAAATATGGAATGCTTCACGAATTTGCATGTCATCCTTGCGCAGGGGCCATGCTAATCTTCTCTGTATCGTTCCAATTTTAGTATATGTGCTGCCGAAGCGAGCACCCAAATCTTCTTTATCCATTCATCTGTCATTGGACATTTAGGTTGTTTCCACATCCTGGCTATTGTAAATAGTGCTACAATGAATATTGGGGTACAGGAAACTATGGTTTTCTCAGGATATATCCCCAGTAGTGGGATTGCTGAGTTATATGATAGTTGTAATTTTAGTTTTTAAGGTACACTCATTGTGGCTGTTTCAATTTACACTATTTTTAGTTTTTAAAGTTCTCCATGGTGGCTGTATCAGTTTATACCTCATCAGCCGTGTGTGAGGTTTCCCTTTTCTCCACGCCCTCTCCAATATTTATTGTTTGCAGATTTCTTTTTTTAATGATAGCCATTTAGACCAATGTGAGGTGATGCCTCTCTGTAGTTTTGATTTGCATTTCTCTAATAATTGTGATGTTGAGCATCTTTTCATGTTTTTGTTGGCAATCTGTATGTCTTCTTTGGAGAAATATCTATTTAGGTCTTTGGCCCATTTTTTGATTGGGTTGTTTGTGTTCTTCTTTTCTTTCATTGAGCTATGTAAGTTGCTTATATATTTTGTAGATTAATCCTTTGTCAGTTTTGCATCAGTCTTGTTTATCACGTACTTTGCTGTGCAAAAGATTTTAAGTTTGATTAGGTCCCATTTGTTTTTGTTTTTATTTTAATTACTCTAGCTCAGTTCAGTTCAGTCACTCAGTCATGTCTGACTCTTTGTGACCCCATGAACTGCAGCATGCCAGGCCTCCCTGTCCATCACCAACTCCTGGAGTCCACCTAAACCCATGTCCATTGAGTCAGTGATGGCATCCAACCATCTCATCTTCTGTTGTCCCCTTCTTCTCCTGCCCTCAATCTTTCCCAGCATCAGGGTCTTTTCAAATGAATCAGCTCTTTGCATCAGGTGGCCAAAGTATTGGAGTTTCAGCTGCAACATCAGCCCTTCCAATGAATACCCTTCCAATGAACTGGTTGGATCTCCTTGCAGTCCAAGAAACTCTCAAGAGACTTCTCAAACACCACAGTTCAAAAGCATCAATTCTTCAGACCTCAGCTTTCTTTATACTCCAACTCTCACATCCATACATAACCACTGGAAAAACCCTAGCCTTGACTAGATGGATCTTTGTTGGCAAAGTAATGTCTCTGCTTTTTAATATGCTGTCTAGGTTGCTCATAACTTTCCTTCCAAGGAGTAAGTATCTTTTAATTTCATGGCTGCAATCACCATCTGCAGTGATTTTGGAGCCCAAAAATATAAAGTCTGACACTGTTTCCACTGTTTCCCCATCTATTTCCCATGAAGTGATGGGACCAGATGCCATGATCTTCATTTTCTGAATGTTGAGCTTTAAGCCAACTATCTCATTCTCTTCTTTCACTTTCATCAAGAGGCTTTTTAGTTCCTCTTCACTTTCTGCCATAAGGGAGGTATAATCTGCATACCTGAGATTATTGATATTTCTCCCAGCAATCTTGAGTCCAGCTTGTGCTTCCTCCAGCCCAGCATTTCTCATGATGTACTCTGCATATAAGTTAAATAAGCAGGACGACAATATACAGCCTTGATGTACTCTTTTTCCTATTTGGAACCAGTCTGTTGTTCCATGTCCAGTTCTAACTGTTGCTTCCTGACCTGCATACAGGTTTCTCAAGAGGTAGGTCGGTGGTCTGGTATGCCCATCTCTTTCAAAATTTTCCACAGTTTCTTGTGATCCACACAGTCAAAGGCTTTGGCATAGTCAATAAAGCAGAAATAGGTGTTTTTCTGGAACTCTCTTGCTTTTTGATGATCCAGTGGATGTTGGCAATTTGATCTCTGGTTCCTCTGAGTTTTCTAAAACCAGCTTGAACATCTGGAAGTTCACAGTTCACTTCTTGCTGAAGCCTGGCTTGGAGAATTTTGAGCATTATTTTACTAGCGTGTGAGATGAGTGCAATTGTGAGGTAGTTTGGGCATTCTTTGGCATTGCTTTTCCTTGGGATTGGAATGAAAACTGACCTTTTCCAGTCCTGTGGCCACTGCTGAGTTTTCCAAATTGGCTGGCATATTGAGTGCAGCACTTTCACAGCATCATCTTTTAGAATTGGAAATAGCTCAACTGGAATTGTATCACCTCCACTAGCTTTGTTCATAGTGATGCTTTCTAAGGCCCACTTGACTTCACATTCCAGGATGTCTGGCTCTAGGTGACTAATCACACCATCATGATTATCTGGGTCGTGAAGATCTTTTTTGTATTCTAGGAGGTGGGTCAAAAAAGATCTTGCTTTGATTTATGTCATAGAATGTTCTGCCATTCTTTTCCTTCAATAGTCTTCTAGTGTTCAGCCTTACATTTAGGTATTTAATCCATTTTGAGTTTATTTTTGTATATGGTTTAGAGAGTGTTCTAATTTCATTCTTTTCCCTGTAACTATCCATTTTTCCCAACACCACTTACTGAAAAGACTATCTTTTCTCCATTATATATTCTTTCCTTCTTTGTCTTCAGTTACGTGGCCACAGATGAGTGGGTTTATCTCTTGACTTTCTATCCTATTCCATTGATCTGCATTTTTGTTTTTGTACCAGTTCCATACTATCTTGATAATTGTAGCTTTGCAGTATACTTTGAAGTAAGAAAGCCTGATTTTTCAGCTCCATTTTTCTTTCTCAAGCTTGCTTTGACTATTGAGGGCTTTTCATGTTTCCACACAAATTGTAAAAATTTTTGTTCTAATTCTATGAAAAATGCTGTTGGTAATTTGACAGGGATTATATCAAATCTTTAGATTACTTTGGGTACAAAGCCATTTTCATGGGAGAAGGCAATGGCAACCCACTCCAGTACTCTTGCCTGGAAAATCCCATGGACAGAGGAGCCTGGTAGGCTGCAGTCCATGGGGTCGTGAAGAGTCGGACACGACTGAGCAACTTCACTGTCACTTTTCACTTTCATGCATTGGAGAAGGAAATGGCAACCCACTCCAGTGTTCTTGCCTGGAGAATCCCAGGGACAGGGGAGTCTGGTGGGCTGCCGTCTATGGGGTCGCAAAGAGTCACACATGACTGAAGCGACTTAGCAGCAGCAGCAGCAGCAGCCATTTTCACAGTATTGATTCTTCTAATTCAAGGACATGGTATATCTCTCCATCTGTTTGTACCATCTTTGATTTCTTTCATCAGCATCTTATAGTTTTCTAAGTACAGGTCTTTTACCTCCTTGGGTAGGATTTTTCCTAGGTATTTTTTTTATTGCAATGGTAATTGAGATTGTTTCCTAAATTTCTCTTTCTGATCTCTCATAATTAATGTATAGAAATGCAGAGGATTTCTGTCCATTAATTTTTTATCCTGAAAATTTATCATATTCATTGGTTAGGACCAGTCATTTTTGCTTTATATATATATATATATATAATTTCCTTCCTTCTATCCACTTTGAGTTTATTTTTCGTCTTTCTCTGGCTTCTTGAGAGGGGCACTTAGATTGTTGAATTGAGACTTTTCATCTTTTCTAATGTATGCACTTCATGCTATAAATTTCACCCTAGGTACAGAGTGAAATTTAGCTGAGTCCCACAAATTTTGGTATGTTGCATTTTCATTCAATTGATGTAATTCTTAAATTTTATTTGGGACTTATTCTTTGATTTCTGGGTTATTTAGCCATGCATTGTTTTACTTCCCAAGTGTTTGAAACATTTCTATTATCTTTCTATTATTGATTTCTAATTTAATTCTATTTTGATCAGAAAAAGACACATGTCAATGTATGGCAAAACCAATACAGTATTGTAAAGTAAAATAAAGTAAAAATAAAATTTTTTTTAAAAAAGGAAAAGACACAATTTTAATGGTGCCAGATTTGTTAATATTTGTTTAGTGACCTAGAATATAGTCTAGTTTGGTATATATTCCCGACAGCACTGTTTAATCTTGCAAAATACATAGGTAAAAATGAATCTCAAATTTAAATTGATATTTTAAAATTATTAGTAAATACCATTTTTATGATTATTAGCTTTTTAAAATAATTTTTCTGTTGGATGCTTGTTTCTTTGGTTGTTCAGTTGCTAAGTCATGTCTGACTCTTTGTGACCCCATGAACTGCAGCACACCAGGCTTCCCTATCCTTCACTAACTCCCAGACTTTGCTCAAGCTCATGTCCATTGAGTCAGTGATGTCATCCAACCATCTCATCTTCTGTTTCCCCCTTCTCTTCCTGCCCTCAATCTTTCCCAGCATCAGGGTCCACTGCAATGAGTTGTATCTTCACATCAGGAGGCCAAAGTATTGGAGTTTCAGCTTCGGCATCAGTCCTAGTGAATATTCAGGGTTGATTTCTTTTAGGATTGACTGGCTTGATCTCCTTGCTGTTCAAGGGATTCTCAACAGTCTTCTCCAGCACCAGAATTTGAAGGCATCAGTTCTTCAGCACTCAGCTATCTTTATGGTCCAACTCTCATGTCTGTACATGACTACTGGAAAAACCATAGCTTTGACTACCTGAATCTTTGTCAGCAAAGTGATGAAGTCTCTGCTTTTTTTTTTTTTTAACTGAAGGATAATTGCTTTACAGAATTCTTTTATTTTCTGTCAAACCTCAACATGAATCAGTCATAGATATATCCCCTCCCTTTTCATCTCCCTCCCATCTCACACCCCATCCCACCCCTCTAGATTGATACAGAGGTCCTGTTTCAGTTTCATGAGCCATACAGCAAATATCCATTGGCTATCCATTTACATATGTAAGTTTCCATATTACTCTTTCCATACAGCTCACCCTCTCCTCCCTTTTCCCCATGTCCATAAGTCTATTCTCTATGTCTGTTTCTTCGTTGCTTCCCTAAAAATAAATTCTTCAGTACCATTTTTCTAGATTGTGTATATAGGTGTTAGAACACAATATTTATCTTTCTCTTTCTGACTCACTTCACTTTGTATAGTAGGTTCTAGGTTAATCTACCTCATCAGAATTGACTCAAATGTGTTCCTTCTTATGACTGAATAATATTCCATTGTGTATTTGTACCACAACTTCTTTATCCATTCATCTGTCGACGGACATCTAGGTTACTTCCATCTTCTAGCTATTGTAAATAGTGCTGCAATGAACAATGCAATACATGTGTCTTTCAGCTTTGGTTTCCTCAGGGTATATGCCTAGGAATGGGATTGCTAGGTCATATAGTAGTTTTACTCCTAGTTTTCCTAAGGAACCTCCATACTGTCTTCCATAGTGGCTGCGTCAACTTACATTCCTACAAACAATGCAAGAGTGTTCCCTTTCTCCACATCGTCTCCAGCGTTTATTGTTTGTAGACTTTTTGTTGATGGCCACTCTGACCAGTGTGAGGGGATATCTCAATGTAGTTTTGATTTGCATTTCTCTACTAATAAGTGCTGTTAAGTATTTTTTCATCTGTTAGCCATCTGTATGTCTTTTTCATTTGTTTGCCATCTGTATGTCTTCTTTGGAGAGATGTCTGTTTAGATCTTTTCACCACTTTTTGATTGGATTGTTTGTTTTTCTGGCATTGAGTTGTATGAGCTCCTTGTATATTTTGGAAATTAATCCTTTGTCAGTTGTTTCATTTGCTATTATTTTCTCCCATTCTGAGGCTTGTCTTTTCACCTTGCCTATAGTTTACTTTGCTGTGCAAAAGCTTTTAAGTTTAATCAGGTCCCACTTGTTTACTTTTGTTTTTATTTCCATTACTCTAGGAGGTGGGTCATAGAGGATCTTGCTTTGATTTATGCCATTGAGTGCTCTGCCTATGCTTTCCTATAAAAGTGAAAGTGAAGTTGCTCAGTCGTGTCCAACTCTTTGCGACCCCACGGGCTGCAGCCTACCACACTCCTCCATCCATGGGATTTTCCAAGCAAGAGTACTAGAGTGGGTTGCAATTTCCTTCTCCAGAGGATCTTTCCAACCCAGGGATCGAACCTGGGACTCCCACATTGTAGGCAGACACTTTACCATCTGAGCCACCAAGAGTTTTATTATTTCTGGTCTTGCATTTAGGTTTTTAATCCATTGAGTTTATCTTTGTGTATGGTGTTAGGACGTAATCTAATTTCATTCTTTTACATGTAGCTGTCCAGTTTTCCCAGCACCATTTATTGAAGAGGCTGCCTTTGCCCCATTGTATATTCTTGCCTCCTTTGTCGAAAATAGGGTACCCAAAGGTGCATGGGTTTATTTCTGGGCTTTCTATCTTGTTCCATTGGTCTATATTTCTGGTTTTGTGCCAGTACCGTACTGTCTTGATGACTGTAGCTTTGTAGCATAATCTGAAATCAGGAAAGTTGATTCCTCCAGCTCCATTCTTCTTTCTCAAGACTTCTTTGGCTATTTGGAGTCGTTTGTGTTTCCATATGAATTGTGAAATTTTTCGTTTTAGTTATCTGAAAAATGCCATTGCTAATTTGGTAGGGATCACATTGAATCTGTACATTGCATTTGGTAGTATAGTCATTTTCAGAATATTGTTTTTTCCTACCCAGGAACATGGAATATCTCTCCACCTGTTTATGTCATCTTTCATTAATGTCTAATAATTTTCTGCGTACATTTCTTTTGTCTCCTTAGGCAAGTTTATTCCTAGATATTTAATTCTTTTCGTTGCAATGGTGAATGGGATTGACTCCTTAATTTCTCTTTCTGACTTTTCATTGTTAGTATATAGAAATGCAAATGATTTCTGTGTATTGATTTTGTATCCTACAACTTTGCTAAATTCACTGATTAGCTGTAATAATTTTCTGATACTATCTCTAGCATTTCCTATGTATAGTATCACGTCATCTGCAAACAGTGAGAGCTTTACTTCTTTTCCAATCTGGATTCCTTTCATTTCTTTTTCTCTTCTGATTGCTGTAGCTAGGACTTCCAGAACTATTTTTAATAACAGTGGCAAAAGTGGACACCCTGTCTTGTTCCTGATCTTAGGGGGAATGCTTTCAGTTTTTCACCATTGAGAATAATGTTTGCTATAGGCTTATCATATATGCCCTTTACTTTGTTGAGGTAGGTTCCTTCTATGCCCATTTTTTGCAGAGTTTTAATCATAAATGGGTGCTGAATTTTGTCACAGGCTTTTTCTTCATCTATTGAGATTATCATATGGTTTTTATCTTTCAATTTGTTAATATGGTGTATCACATTGATTGATTTGTGTATATTGAAGAATCCTTGCATTCCCAGGATAAACTCAGCTTGATCATGGTGTATGAGCTTTTGGACTTGTTGCTAAATTCTGTTTGCTAAAATTTTGTTGATGATTTTTGCATCTATTTTCATCAGTGATATTGGCCTGTAGTTTTCTTTTTTTGTGTTGTCTTTGTCTGGTTTTGGTACGAGGGTGATGGTGGTCTCCTGGAATGAGTTTGGAAGTGTTCCTTCCTCTACAACTCTTTGAAAGAGTTTTAGAAGGATAGGTATTAGCTCTTCTCTAAATGTTTGATAGAATTCTCCTGTGAAGCCATCTGGTGCTGGGCTTTTGTTTTCTGGGACATTTTTAATCACAGCTTCAATTTCAGTGCTTGTTATTGGGTTGTTCATAATTTCTATTTCTTCCTGGATCAGTCTTAGAAGATTGAACTTTTCTAAGAATCTGTCCATTTCTTCCACATTATCCATTTTATTGCCATATAGTTGTTCATAATAGTCTCTTATAATCCTTTGCATTTCTGCATTTTCTGTTGTAACCTCTCCTTTTTAATTTCTAATTTTGTTGATTTGATTCTTCTCTCTTTTTTCTTGATGAGTCTGGCTAAAGGCTTGTCAATTTTGTATATCTTCTCAAATAACCAACTTTTAGTTTTATTAATCTTTACTATTGTTTCTTTCATTTCTTTTTCATTTATTTCTGCTCAAATATTTATTATATCCTTCTACTAATTTGGGGGGCAGGGGGTTGTTCTTTTTCCTGTTGTTTTAAGTATAAAGTTAGGTTATCTATTCAATGTTTTTCTTGTTTCTTAAGGTAGGATTGCATTGCTATAAACTTACCTCTTACAACTGCTTTTGCTTCATCTCATAGGTTTTGAGTTGTTGTGTTTTCATTGTCATTTGTTTCTAGAAATTTTGTTATTTCCCTTTTGATTTCTTCAGTAACCTGCTGGTTATTTAGAAACATATTGTTTAATCTCCACACATTTGTGTTTCTTACAGTTTTTTTTCTTGTAATTAATATCTAGTCTAATAGCATTGTGGTCAGAAAAGATGCTTGATACAATTTCATTAAATTTACTGAGGTTTTATTTGTGACCCAAGATGTGGTGTGTCTTGGTGAATGTTCCATGTGCACTTGAGAAGAAGGTGTATTCTTCTGCATTTGGATGGAATGTCCTGAAGAGATCAATGAGATCCACCTCATCTAATGTATCCTTTAAGACTTGTGTTTCCTTATTATTTTTCTGTTTTGATGATCTGTCCATTTGTGTGAGTGGGGTGTTAAAGACTCCTACTGCTATTGCATTACTGTCAATTTCTCTTCTTATGTCTGTTAGTGTTTTTCTTATGCATTGAGATGCCCCTATGTTGGGTGCATAGATATTTACAATTGTTGTGTCTTCTTCTTGGATTGATCCCTTGATCAATATATAGTGTCCTTCCTTATCTCTTGTAATATTTAAGTTCTATTTTGTCTGACATGATGATTGCTACTGTAGCTTTCTTTGCTTCCCATTTGCATGGAATATATTTTTCCATCCTCTCACTTTCAGTCTGTATGTGTCTTTAGGTCTGAGGTGGGTTTCTTGTAGAGAGCATATATATGGGTCTTGTGTTCCTATCCATTCAGTCAGTCTGTGTCTTTTGGTTGGAGCATTAAATCCATTTACATTTAAAGTAATTGTTGATATATAACAATTAATAATAATATATAACCTGATATATAGGTTCCTATTGCCATTTTCTTAATTGTTTGGGGTTGATTTTGTAGATCTTTTTTCTTCTCCTGTATTTCTTGACTATATAAGTCCTTTTAACATTTATTATAAAGCTGCTTTGGTGGTACTGAATTCTCTTAACTTTTGTTTGTCTGAAAAGCTATTTCTCCATCAGTGAGATCCTCGTCAGGTACTGTAATCTTGGCTCTAGATTTTTCCATTTCAGTACTTTAAATATATCCTGCCATTCCCTTCTGGCCTGCTGAGTTTCCACTGAAAGATCAGCTGTTAAACATATGGGGTTTCCCTTGTATGTTACTTCTTGCTTTTCCCTTGCTGCTTTTAATATTCTTTGTTTGTGTTTAGTCTTTGTTAGTTTGACTTGTTAGTTTAACTAGTATATGTCTTAGAGTGTTTCTCCTTGGGTTTATCCTCTACGGTATTCTTTGTGCCTCTTGGACTTGATTGACTATTTCCTTTTCCATGTTGGGGAAATTTTCAACTATAATCTCTTCAAAAATTTTCTCATACCTTTTATTTTTTCTCTTCTTCTTCTGGGACCCCTATAATTCAAATGTTGGTGTGTTTCACATTGTCCTAAAGGTCTCTGAAACTGTCCTCAGTTCTTCTCATTCTTTTTACTTTATTCTGCTCTTCAGAAGTTATTTCCGACCATTTTATCTTCCAGCTCACTGATTCGTTCCTCTGCTTCAGATATTCTGCTATTGACTCCTTCGAGGGTATTTTTAATTTCAGCAATTGTGTTGTTTGTAGGTTTAATCTTCTAGGTCTTTGTTAATTGATTCTTGCATTTTCTCCATTTTGTTTTTGAGGGTTTTGATAATCTTTGGTATCATTATTCTGAATTCTTTTTCAGGTAGTTTGCCTATTTCCTCTTCATTTATTTGGACTTCTTTGTTTCTAGTTTGTTCCTTCATTTGTGTAGTATTTCTCTGCCTTTTCATTATTTTTTTTTAACTTATTGTGTTTGAGGTCTCCTTTTCCCAGGTTTCAAGGAAAGTTGAATTCTTTCCTTGAAGAAGTTTGAATTCTTTCTTCCTTTTGTTTTCTGCCCTCCTAAGGTTGGTCCAGTGGTTTATGTAAGATTCCTATAGGGTGAGATTTGTGGGGACTTTCTGTTTGTTTTTCCTCTGATGGGCAAGGCTGATTGAGGTGGTAATCCTGTCTGCTGATGATTGGGTTTGTATTTTTGTGGGGTTTTTTTTTTGTTGTTGTTTGTTTGTTTAGATGAGGTGTCCTGCACAGGATGCTACTGGTGGTTGGGTGACACCAGGTCTTGTATTCAAGTGGTTCCCTTTGTGTGAGTTCTCACTATTTGATACTCCCTAGGGTTAGTTCTCTGATAGTCTAGAGTCTTGGAGTCAGTGCTCCCACTTCAAAGGATCAAGGCTTGATCTCTGGTCAGGAATGAAGATTCGACAAGTGATTTGTTACGGCATGTGAGAAAAAAACAAATATCCAAATTTGAGAAACCAAAGATGAACCCAAGACAAATGGCAGTTACTAAATTAGGTGAATAATAATTAAAATAATGGAATATGCATATATACATATACACCCATGAGCAAAGTCAAAACAGTCCAACAAAAATAAAGAAGAGTAGATTGACCTGGTGAACAAAGGAAATCAAAAATTATATTTACCAGTTAGGAAGAAGACTAACTAAGTGTAAACTGGAAAACAAAACTAAAGACAGTTGCTAAGTGGGAAATAAAGTAATGAAAATGAAGCTTACAAATACGTTGATAGGAAAGGAAAGAAAGAATAGATATGCAAAGTTAAATAGAGGTAGATGAAGTATATACATTAAAGGTTAACTGCAAGGGAAAAGAACAGTAGGAGAGGCAAACAAAGGAATAAATGTAGAAAATTATAGTAGGTTTAAAAAATTAAAATTATAAAAAAATGATTTTTAAAAAAAGGAAGAAAGAAAAAGAAGGAAAAAAAAGAAAAACCCCACAGAACTTCAAAAGCCCAACACAGAGGCAGAGGTAAATAACAACAATAAAAACTGTGACTGAATATACACATATACATATACACCCACAAGCAAAATCAAAACTGTCCAACAAAAATAAAGTACAATAGATTGACGCAGTGAACAAAGGAAACCAAAAATTATTTCTACCAGAACAAAACTAACTAAAGCACAAACTGGACAACAAAACTAAAGAAAGGGGCCAATTGGGGAATAAACAATGGTAACAAAACTAACAAGTATGTTGAGAGGAAAGGAATGAAAGAAAAGAAAGAAAGAATAGATAAGCAAAGTTAAATAGAGATAGATAAAGAAGATTTATATACATTAAAGATTAACTACAAGGGGGAAAGAACAGTAGGAAAATCCAACAAAAGAATAAATGTAGAAAAAATAATAATAGGTTTACAAAATTAAAATTAAAAAAGAGAAGAAAAAAAGGAAAACGCCACAGAACTATGAAAGTCCAACAAAGGCAGAGGTTTATAACAACAATAAAAAAAATGTGATTAATAAAAAGGAAAAAAGAGCTCAAGAGGTTAATTAGATTTCATAGTGCCAATAAAATCAACAACTACAACAAAGGCGGGGGGGGGAAGGAAAAAAAATCCAAAAGAATCTACAGAACAAGTCAAAACATAAGAATAATAAATGTTTTTCTTGAGTCACTGCTGTTAGAATCCTTTCCCTCGCTGGGAGTCACAGTCCACCTCACCTCCCTAGGATGCCCTCTAACACTGTGCTGATCTCGATCTACTGTGGGGGTAGATCAGATTCTAATCTGGTCCTACTCCTATCTGTTCTTGCCTCCAATGTCCACAGCTATCAGAACTAGTGCATTTTCTTTTGTGGGAGCTCTCAATGACACAGAGTCTGCCTAGCTGATCATGTGGATTTAATCTGCAGCTTATATAGCTGGTGGGAAGGTTTTGGGTCTTCTTCCTTAGCCACATTGCCCCTGAGTTTCAATTGTGGTTTTATTTCCACCTCTGTATGTGGGTTGTCCACTGGGGTTTGCTCCTGAGGCTGCCGTGGATGACCTGGGTTTGCCCCTGTGAGGGCCAGGTGTGGAGGTGGTGCAGCTGCTCAGGTCACAGGGGTTCTGGCAGCACCAGGTACTCAGGGGAGTTGGCAGCTAGGGCATCAGGAAATATAGCACTCTAGAAGGGTATGGCAACCAGTATTGACCAATACACTCCAGTATTTTTGCCTGGAGAACACCCCTCCCTTACAGAGAAGGCTGGCAGGCCACAGTCTCAGTTCAGTTCAATTCAGTTCAGTTCAGTTGCTCAATTGTGTCTGACTCTTTGTGACCCCATGGACCACAGCACACCAGGCCTCCCTGTCCATCACCAACTCCTGGAGTTTATTCAAACTCATGTCCATTGAGTCAGTGATGCCATCCAACCATCTCATCTTCTGTCATCCCCTTCTCCTCTAGCCTTCAATCTTTCCCAGCATCAGGATCTTTTCAAATAAGTCAGTTCTCCGCATCAGGTGGCCAAAGTATTGAAGTTTCAGCTTCAACATCAGTCCTTCCAATGAACACCCAGGACTGATCTCCTTTAGGATGGACTGGTTGGATCTCCTTGCAGTCCAAGGAACTCTCAAGAGTCTTCTCCAACACCACAGTTCAAAAGCATCAGTTCTTTGGCACTCAGATTTCTTTATAATCCAATTATCACATCCATACATGACTACTGGAAAACGTCTCTGCTTTTTAATATGCCATCTAGGTTGGTCATAACTTTTCTTCCAAGGAGTATAAGCGTCTTTTTATTTCATGGCTGCAGTCACCATCTGCAGTGATTTTGGAGCCTCCAAAAATAAAGTCTGCCACTGTTTCCACTCTTTCTCCATCTATTGCCATGAAGTGATGGGACTGGATGCCATGATATTTATTGTCTGAATGTTGAGCTTTAAGCCAACTTTTTCACTCTCCGCTTTCACTTTCATCAAGAGGCTTTTTAGTTCTTTTTCACTTTCTGCTATAAGGGTGGTGTTATCTACATATCTGAAGTTATACAGGGTCGCAAACAGTCAGACACTACCGAAGTGACCCTGCATGCATAGACACAGGCCTTTTTTTGCCTGTGGCAGCTCTGCCCCAGTGAGAGTTGAGCATGAAGGTGGCTCAGCTGCTTGGCTTGTGGGGACCCTGGCGGTGCCAAGTGTGCAGGGACATGGACTGACTCCACCACAGGAGTTAAGGCCCTATCAGAGTCCTTTTTTCAAGCCTCTTGTAGCTGGTAATCAGAAGGCCTCTTTGGCCAGTCTTTCTCAGTAGCTCCGCTGTTCAGGCACTTAGAGGGCTCCCTTGCCTGGGGTCCTTCTCTGTTTCTTGGCAAGTCAGGCACATAGAAGGGTCCTACTCTGGAGATCGGCACGTCAGGAACTTCAAGGGCTCCCCTGGGTGGGGTCCTACTCTGTAGTTCAGTGCGTCATGTGTTTGATGGGTCAGCCTCTCTATTGTTCAGCTGCCAATGCTGGCATGTGGGGAGAAAGAGGCTATGGTGATGGCCTTCCGTGTGATTCAGCAGTATCACCTTGCTTCTGTGGCTGCCGGGCTTTCCTCCACAGGCATTTCCCACCACAATCTCTTCTGTCACCTCCCCTCCATCCACCTTTCCTCAGTCAACAGCAGCCCTCGCCCTGGGATTGCTCCACAATCCCTAAACTTCAGATCCCAGCCGCTGCACCTTCCAGGAGACCTGCATTCCTGTTTGGGATATGTATGGCTGCGGCAACGACTGTCTGATTCTCATTCCATTTAGGCTGCCACAGATCAGCAGTTTGACTCTCAGTCTTAAATGTTTCTTCTCTGACTCAGACCTTTGCCCCAATGTGGGGATCGGACCCCTGCTTCAGTTCCCCCACGTGCCGAGGGCAGGTCCAGTCCTACTAACACTCCTATTTTCCCCCCTAGTTCCACACTGTTCTCCATAGTGGCTGTACTAGTTTGCATTCCCACCAATAGTGTAAGAGGGTTCCTTTTTCTCCACACCCTCTCCAGCACTTGTTTGTAGATTTTTGGACAGCAGCCATTCTGACTGGTGTGAGATGGTACATCATTGTGGTTTTGATTTGCATTTCTCTGATAATGAGTGATGTTGAACATGTTTTCATGTGTTTGTTAGTCATCTGTATGTCTTCTTTGGAGATATGTCTGTTTAGTTCTTTGGCCCATTTTTGAAAGGGTCATTTATTTTTCTGGAATTGAGCTGTGTGAGCTACTTGTATATTTTTGAGATTAATTCTTTGTCCATTGCTTTATTTGCTATTATTTTCTCCCATTCTGAAGGCCATCTTTTCACCTTGCTTATAGTTTCCTTCATTGTGCAAAAGCTTTTAAGTTTAATTAGTCCCATTTGTATATTTTTGCATTCATTTCCATTACTCTGGGAGGTGGGTCATTAAGGATCCTGCTGTGATTTATGTCAGAGTGTTTTGCCTATGTTTTCCTCTAGGAGTTTTATAGTTTCTGGTCTTACGTTTAGATCTTTAATCCACTTTGAGTTTATTCTTGTGTATGGTATTAGAAAGTGTTCTAGTTTCATTCTTTAACAAATGGGTGACCAGTTTTCCCAGCACCACTTGTTAAAGAGATTGTCTTTTCTCCATTGTATATTCCTGCCTCCTTTGTCAAAGATAAGGTGTCCAGAGGTGCATGGATTTATCTCTGGGCTTTCTAATTTGTTCCATTGATCTGTATTTCTTTGTGCCAGTACCATACTGTCTTGATGACTGTGGCTTTCTAGTATAGTCTGAAGTCAGGCAGGTTGACTCCTCCAGTTCCATTCTTCTTTCTCAAGATTGCTTTGGCTATTCAAGGTTTTTTTTTGTATTTCCATACAAATTTTGAAATTATTTGTTCTAGTTCTCTGAAAACTAGCTTGATAGGGATTGCATTGAATCTATAGATTGCTTTGGGTAGTATCATTTTCACTATATTGATTCTTCCAACCCATGAACATGGTATATTTCTCCATCTATTTATGTCATCTTGATTTCTTCATCAGTATTTTATAGTTTTCTATACATAGGTCTTTTGTTTCTTTAGGTAGATTTATTACTAAGTATTTTATTGCATTGGTGAATGGAACTGTTACCTTAATTTCTCTTTCTGTTTTCTCATTGTTAGTATATAGGAATGCAAGGGATTTCTGTGTGCTAATTTTATAGCCTGCAACTTTACTATATTCATTGATTATCTCTAGTAATTTTCTAGTGCGGTCTTTAGGGTTTTATATGTAGAGGATCATGTCATCTGCAAACAGTGACAGTTTTACTTCTTCTTTTCCAATCTGGATTCCTTTTATTTCTTTCTCTTCTCTGATTGCTGTGGATAAAACTTCCAAAACTATGTTGAATAGTACTGGTGAGAGTGGGCACCCTTTTCTTGTTCCTGACTTTAGGGGAAATGCTATCAATTTTTCACCATTGAGGATAATGTTTGCTGTGGGTTTATTATATATGGCTTTTATTATGTTGAGGTATATTCCCTCTATGTCTGCTTTCTGGAGGGTTTTTATCATAAATGGATGTTGAATTTTGTCAAAAACTAGTTGATTGACTCTTTATTGCTGTGCAGGGGACTGATATGTGAAAGTTGCTCAGTCGTGTCTGACTTTTTGTGAACACATGTACTATACAGTCCATGGGATTCTCCAGGCCAGAATACTGGAGTGGGTAGCCTTTCCCTTCTCCAGGGGATCTTCCCAACCCAGGGATTGAACCCAGGTCTCCCACACTACAGGCGGATTCTTTACCATCTGAGCTACCAAGGAAGCCCTAGGAATATGAAGCCTTTGTCAAATATTTTCCCACGTTTGTAGTTATTCTCTCAATATTGATTACTATGGTTTTTGCATATACAAATTTAAATTCCAGGTATTTTATCAATATTTCCCTTTGCATCTTTGTTTTCCTGTCATATTTATAAAGATCTTCTGTATGTCTTCATTAAATTATGTATATTTTTCTAGAATTTTTATCATTGCATGTTTACATTTAAAATTTGATCATACCAAATATTTTTAAGAATAATTTTATCATAACACTTCCATAGATAATATACAACTTAATTAAATGCTTGATTTAGAAATAATTTATACCTATATTTTGAATAGGATAGTAATGTTTTCCATCCATTAAATACATAAATAACTTTATGAGTTACAAGCTTTCCATTTAATGAAGAAATAGAGGCTTAAAACATTAAGTAATTTGGTAGAGTTGGGACAGAGGGGATTCAAATTCAGACATGTCTAGTACCCAAACCTTCGCTCTTTCTACTAAGTCCCTTGGGTCCTACACATGACATTTAAAGTCACTGTGAATGATATAAAGAGCTATGAAACAGTCCTAATATGTTACATTTTTAATGGCAATTTATAATTTTTCATAGCACATGGTCTTTCAACTTTTTATTGAACAAGTGTGATGACCATTGATAAGGCATAAAATGTAATAAGTCCCTCTGTGAGCTACACTATGTATGTTCTCACCTCCATTTTTTAGAATAGGGGTACAACAGGAATTGCATGTTTGCAGTTCAATTGCTTACTAGCAGATTTTAAAACTGCCAGAAAGATTTCAAACACAGGTTCTCTTACTTCCAGTATGTGATGGACACTTTTGCTCAGGTACCTCGGCTCACTCTTTCTAGTGTAATCCTGGAAGCTCCAAGAAGACCTCTGGGAGAAATGTAAAACTACAGTGGGGCTGCAAAAGCCTTTTCAGGTGAGAGAAAAGCAACTTAAACCCTGACTGTTCTCCCTTTTCCTTAATCCCTCAAAGGATGAGATAATCTAAGAGTCTATCAATGATCATTTCTGGTGATGTGACTGAGGTTGTCAAAAGCAAATATTTTTAGCTGGTGAAAAAAATTTTTAACAACAATTAAAAGTAATTGCTGACTAAGCTGGAATGTTTAATAGCTTTATTGAGATATCATTCTCATACCAAGTAATTCACCCATTTAAAATGTACAATTCAACAGTGTTTAGTATATTCAGACTAATACAATCAATTTCAGAACATCACCATACAATATGTGGAACTATTGACATTTTAAAAACAGAAAAGGCTATTTCACCTGGAGTTTGACAAATATCAGGTATTTTTATAACATCTGCCATCTATTAAATATCAGAAGATCATGAAGGATGCTTATAGTTAACATTTTTTACTTGCTAGTGAGTAGCTCCCTGCTTCTAATTCCTTGGTTCACTCATGCTCCATATCTGGACTTTACAAGCTGTTTCAATGCTAAGCAAAATCTCTGTTTGTTTGGACACATTTTTCCCCCCTTAGGCTGAATACCAAATTTGCTCCCATTTCTCCTTTGGTACTGTTTCCTCTACCACCCACTCCCATGGGACCTTAATTTGGGGGAATTTGAGACTGTCCCACACAACTTCCCCTCTTTAAATCTTGGTTTTGAGTAGCAGCAGAAGATGCCTTGAAGGTGGAAGAAGAGCAATTGAAAGTTGTTAACAATCCTGTTTACTGAAAGTAAAAGTGTGCAATCTCTGTTAATATAGTCTCAATTGCTCTTCCTAAGACATCAAAGGATTCTTAAGAAGCCAGTTAGCATTCAGAAGTAGTTACATGGTTTTAGAATGCTTTTATTTCACTCAAAGGTAATCCTTGTCCAGTTTTGTTTTGTTTTTAGTAAGTGAAATGTAGAAATGTACAATTCAATGAGAACTGAAGAAAATGTAAAAATGTATATAACCACAACAAAGTTATAGACTGTTTCTTTACCCCAGTAATCTCTGCTGGGCTCCTATTCAACCACCACACCCCTCTAGATATCACCACCATGGTGATATCTACTATTACAGATTAGTTTTGCCTATTATTGAGTTTCCTATACATTGAATCATACAAATATACTCTTGTGTCTGGCTTCTCTCCAACACAAAGCTTTTGAGAATCATCTGTGTTGTGGCATGAAACAGTAGCTCATTCTTTTTTTTTTTTTTAACCTGCTAATGAACATTTCCTTGTATGAAACACATAGAAAGTTATCTATTCATTCCTCAGGATCAAACATTTTCAGCTTTCTATTTGGGAATAATAACACATACAACTCCTATGAGTAGTCTTGTGCAAGTCTTTCTATGGACATGTGTATTCCTTTCTTGCGAATAAATTCCTAGGATGGCTAATCTATTGTTTAAAACTTCCAGTTTTCTAAAGTGGTTGTACCATTCTCACCAACAATATATGGAAGCACCAATTGTTTCACATTCTAAATAACATTTGGATAATTTAATCTTCTTAGTTTTAGTCATTCTAATAGATATAAAATGATATCTCATTGTGGTTTTAATATGCATTTTTCTGGTGACTAACGATATTGAGTACCTTTCTTATAGATCATTGTACATATTATTTTGCAAAGTTCCTATTCATGTCTACCAGTGATTTCAAGTTATTCTTATTTATTTGTGTGAATTCATTATATATTCCAGACACAAGTCCTTTGTCAGACATGCATATTGAGACTATTCTCTTCCAACACATACCTTATCTTTTCATTTTCTTTGGAAGGCGTTTTGAGAAACTGAAGTTCATAACTTCAGAATATGAACTTCAAAAGTTGAAGTTCATTTTACTGATGTTTTTCTATTCTATTGCTTTCTATGAACGGTCTAAAAAGCTCTTCACTCTCCCTGAAAGTGAAAGTTGCTCAGTCATGCCTGACTCTTTGTGACCCCATGGACTACATAGTCCATGGAATTCTCCAGCCCAGAATACTGGAATAGGTAGTCTTTCCCTTATCCAGGGAATATTTCAAACCCAAGTCTCCCACATTGCAGCGGATTCTCTACCAGCTGAAACGCAAGAGAAGCCCCTTCACTCTCCCTAAGTCACAGATATTCTAACTTTTCCTCCAAAAAGCTTGAGTTTTTGTATTTGTGCTGATGATCCAGGTTAAATTAATTTTTGTATTATGTGAGGTATAAGTCAAAGTTCATTTTTTCTACATGCATTTCCATGTGCATATGCAGTTATTCAAGAATCATTTAATAAAAAACTTTCTTTTCCCATTGAATATCTTTGGCAACTATTTTTTTAAAAACCAATGGACCATTGAAATGCAGGTTTAATGATGGAATCTGTTTTGTTCCATTGACGTAGTTGCACATTCTTACAAGAATATCACACTCTCTTGATACTATGGATTTATGGTAATTCTTAACGTCCTCATGCTTGGCTCTTTTTTCAAAATTGTTGAGCTACTCTAAATCCTTTTTTTTTTTTTTCATATCTATTTTAGTCAAGTGTCATTTTCTACAAGGAATAGTTTGTTGGAATTTTTATTGGAATTGCATTGAATTTAAATATCAGTTGAGGAGAGGTGATGTCATAACATTCTTCAGATTTCAAATTCATGAAAAAGATATTTCTTTCTTTAGGTCTTCTTTAATTTCTCTCAGCAATAATTTTCCATTTTAAGTGTGGAAGTCTTATACATCTCCTACTAAATTTAATCCAAAATCATTTTTTTAATTTATGGAGGCATTATAAATAGCACTGAGTTTTGTGTTTATCAATTATTTTCTGTTAGTATAAAAATACACTTGTTTTTGTATATTGACCTTGTCCCCTGTAAGTTTTCTAACTTCACACCTTTAATGGTAATTTGTGAATTCTACATAATTATTTCATCCAAAAATATAGTTTTATTTCCTTCTTTCCAGTCTTCATGATCTTTTCTTGTCTTAATATATGAGTTTGGGCATATAATATTGGCTAAAAGTGAAGCTCAGCTGGTAAAGAATCCGCCTGTAATGCAGGAGACCCGGTTTGATTTTTGGGTCAGGAAGATCCCCTGGAGAAGGGATAGGCTACCCACTCCAGTATTTTTGGGCTTCCCTGGTGGCTCAGGTGATAAAGAATCTGCCTGCAATGCGGGAGACATGGGTTTGATTTCTGGGTTGGGAAGACCCACTCCAGTATTCTGGTCTGGAGAATTCCATGGACAGAGGAGCCTGGCAGGTTACAGCACGTGGGCTCCCAAAGAGTCCAACACAACTGAGTGACTTTCACTTTTACTTTCAAAAGTGATAAGAGGCATCCCTATCTTGTTTCTAATATTAAGAAGAAAGCATTCATCATTTCATCATAAATAAGATTTATCTGATTAAGGTATTTCTCATCTATTTCTAGTTCACTGAGAGGTTATATCAACAAGTGGGAGCTAACTTTTGACAAATGTTTTCCCTGCCTCTCTTATGATGATTATATGTCTTTTTAGTTCCCATTAATTTTACTGGTTTTTGAATGTGAAAATAACTGTATTCTGAGAATAAGTTCCATTTGGTCATCTTGGCCTATAATTCTTATATTACTAGACTCAGTTTGCTAGTATTTTTATAAGGATGTCATAAGTGGCATTTCTCTGTAATTTTATTTTCTTGAGTTTTTGTGCTACCCTGATCTCAAAAAATGAACTGGGATATATTTTTTCCTCCTCTATTTTCTGATACAATTTATAAAGAGTGGTCTTATTTGTCCTTTCAATATGTAATGAAAATAACTAGACCTCAATTTTTATTTGGGGGGGGAAGGTTTGAATAATGAATTCAACTTCTTTAAGAGATTCAGGGATATTCAGATATTCTATTTCTTATGTCAATTTTAATAAGTTGATGTTTTAGAAAATTTGTCCATTATATCTAAATTGCAAAATTTATAGACCTAAAATTGTTCATAATATTTCTTGCTCATTGTTTTATTATCTATAGGATTTACAGTGACATTTACTATTTTGTTCCTGATATTGAAATTTTATATAGTTTCTGTGTTTTTAAATTGATCATTCTTTGCCAGATACTTATTAAATTTCATAATGTAAGGAACCAACTTTTAGCTTTCTTAATTTTGTCTACTATTATTCTGTTTTCCAGACCTATCTAATCTGTTCTTTATTTTTGAGGTGGCAACTTAGAATATTGATTTTAACCTTTGTTCCTTTCCATACAAGCTTTACGTATTACTTACTTCCCTATAGGCATTCTTTTATCTAATACCCCTGCATTTTGTTATGTTGTGCTCTCATTATCATATACTTAGAAATATCTTCTAATTTATCCTGTGATTTTTTTTCCTTCAGTTCAGTTCAGTCACTCAGTCATGTCCAACTCTTTGCAACCCCTTGGACTGCAGCATACTAGGCCTCCCTGTCCATCACCAGCTCCTAGAGTTTAATCAACTCATGTCCATTGAATCGGTGATGCCATCCAACCATCTCATCCTTGGTCATCCCCTTCTCCTCCCACCTTCAATCTTTCCCAGCATCAGAGTCTTTTCCAATGAGTCATTTTTTCACATCAGGTAGGCCAAAGTATTGGAGTTTCAACTTTAGCATCAGTCCTTCCAATGAATATTCAGGATCAATCTCTTTTAGGATGGACTGGTTGGATCTCCTTGCAGTCCAAGGGACTCTCAAGAGTCTTCTCCAATACCACAGTTCAAAAGCATCAATTCTTTGGCACTCAGCTTTCTTTACAGTCCAACTCTCACATCCATACATGAATACTGGAAAAACCGTAGCTTTGACGAAATGGACCTTTGTTGCCAAAGTAATGTCTCTGCTTTTTAATATGCTGTCTAGGTTGGTCATAACTTTTCTTCCAAGGAGCAAACATCTTTTAATTTCATCTTTGGCCCTTAGTTATGTAGAAGTACATTGTTTACTTTTCAGGAGGAGCTCAAGTCACCCAACTGCCATTGTGAGAGCTCTATCCATTTTCCCCTGCCTCTTATCCAGTGAGCAGGAGACTAGGACAAGATCTTCAAGGGCACAGGATGAAAAAAGTTACTCAATAAAAGGGGATCACTAACCAATATTTTACTGTATTCCCTATATGTCAGGTACTGGCTTGGTTTTGGGTGGATTACTCACCAGTGTTCTCTGAAATCTGTTGTTACCAGAACAGTTCTGCCAAACCTGAGCCAGATCAGAGTGGCCTTGAAAATCATGAAGTCTCCATTTATGGCCATGATGTTGTGTTTTGATGATACTGAAGATGCTGTGCCAGGTGATAGCAGTACTGTTAGGGGATCAGACCAAATCCAGGTACATACAGATTTCTACCAAAAAAATGGTGGCTTAAATGGCAACCCACTCCAGTGTTCTTGCCTGGAGAATTCCAGGGATGGGGGAGCCTGATGGGCTGCCGTCTCTGGGGTCGTACAGAGTCGGACACAACTGAAGTGACTTAGCAGCAGCAGCAGCAGTAGAACCATAGTTTCATTATTATTTTAAAATTTATTTTTAATTGCAGAATAATTGCTTTATAATATTGTGTTGGTTTCTGCCATATATTAACACAAATTGGCCATAGGTATATGTAAGTCCCCTCCCTCTTCAACCTTCCTCCCATCTCCCACTTCATCACACTCCTCTAGGTTGTTACAGAACACTGGATTTGAGCTCCCTGCATCATACAGCAAATTTCCATTGGCTGTCTAATTTTACATATGGTAATGGTAAATGTTTCAATGCTATGCTCTCAATTTGTTCCACCCTCTTATTATTGTTAAAAATTGTTATTTAAGTAGAAACAATAAACCAGCAGCAGACAACTGTCTTTTCTGGTGATAAGACATCAAGTTTTTTAAAACCTTAGCTTTATTTAAAAAGAATTTAGAGATCTTGAAGTTAGACTTGAGAAAAATTTACCACACCTAGAAGTCACAATTAAAGACTTGAGAAGCTCTGTATTTTTACCTGGGCTTAAGGGGTTTGCCTGTTAGCTCAGTTGGTAAAGAATTTGCCTGCGATTCAGGAGGCCCCAGTTCAATTCCTGGATCAGGAAGATCCCCTGGAAAAGGGATAGGATACCCACTCCAGTATTCTTGGACTTCCCTGGTGGTTCAGCTGGTAAAGAATCCACCTGCAATATGGGGGACCTGGGTTTGATCCCTGGGGTGGGATGATCCCCAGAGAAAGAAATGGCTACCCACTCCAATATTCTGGCCTGGAGGATAGCATGGACTGTATAGTCCATGAGGTTGCAAAGAGTTGGACACAACTTGCAGTAAATCACTAAAATTTATTTTCAAAGAGATAAATCTGAATATTTGCAATTTTTAGAAAATTTAATTGGAAAATAATTGCTTTAAAATATTGTATTGGTCTCTGCCATACATCAACATGAATCAGCTATAGGTCTATATATGTCCCTCCCTCTTGAAACTCCCTCCCACCTCCCACCCCATCCCATCGCTCTAGATTGTCACAGAGCACTGGAGTGCAACCTATCCCAGAATTGAGCCTGCTTATCTCTCTTCTTCCTAAACAGGCCAATTTTTCCCACTTGTATTTTTTTCTTTACAATAGCAATATAATAAAGCCCATTCTCCTAATGTGTTTTCCCTTTTGTCCCCTCTTCTGCCTGGACTCCAATAAGCCACTTAAGAGTTCATTATAATTGATATTCCCTTGACTATATATTCCTGAGCTTTATTTTCTGACTCCATTTCCTAGATGATAAATTAAGACTTTGTCTTTTATTTTTTCCCACACATTAAACTTTCCTTCATCCTTTCCTATTAACTGTGAGGAATTATTTTTCATGCCCCCAGACCAGGAACCACTCCCCATCTCTCAATCTCCTTCTTCTATCACAAAGGTTAAATTTCCTTTTAAGGTACAACAGTATGCTTTAGTAGACCATTCAAATGAATTTAAGTGAACCAACTATATCTGAAGGAGATCTCGGAAGAACCCTCTCATCTAATGTGTTCCAAGAAAGATCATTATCTGATGAAAGTAGGCAAGCAAAAATATACCTGGTGATGTAAGAGGCTTGTGGGGCGGGGGTGGGGGGGGGTTAGTCGCTAAGTCATGTCCAACTCTTGCAACCCCATGAACTATAGCCTGCCAGGCTCCTCTGTCCATGAGATTCTCCAGGCAAGAATACTGCAGTGGATTGCCAGTTCCTTCTCCAAAGACAGGCTTCTATGTAATGAACAATTCATTCTCAAGCATTTGATGGTTTACCCTGTTTAGCATTATTTTTATTAAGACATCATAATAAAATGTTCTCCCATTTTAGCATTTTAATATCAATGTTCTCCCACTAATATCACTGAACAAATTCAGTTGTGTTCTATCTATGAAACTACTTCTCAAGATTATGAAGCTGAAGCTGTGAAACAACCCTCAGCTGGGCAAGGTCGGGTAAGTCACTCAGGCTTTCAGGGCTTCAGCTTCCTCATCTGTGAACTAAAGATGTTAATAGCCATCTACTTCCCAGGATTATCTTGAGGCTCAAAAGTAATGATGTTATCCCTCTCATAAACTCTGATCCAGCCACATCAACTAGTCTGCCATTCCCAGATGAGTTATCCAATGTGCTTACCTGTACACTCTGCCTTCTCCTTCTTGGCTCGGCAATGTCCTAGCCACTTGAAAAGGCCCATGTAAATGTAAACTTCTCTGGCTAAAGCTCCCTCCTTCACCCCAGAAGCAGTAGTGGCTGCCTTCTGAGCCCCCTTGCATTGCATGCAAATCTCAAGTAAAGCCTGAATCACAATATGATGACTTGTTTCCATGTCTGGATCCTTCTCTGGGTTTGTTAATTCTACAAGAATAAGCAAGTGTCTCAATTCCCTTTGTATCTACCACCTCTCATGATCTTAGGGTCTATTACAGACCCTAATATTTGACACTCAATCAAAATTTGTTGACCTAAAATTGCTTTTACATTCCTTGCACCAACAGATGTCTAAATGAACCTGCTAAACTGATAAAGGCGTAGCCCATTGTATAAAAATCAGAACAACATGGGCACTAATTCCACCACTATAGCTTCCACTTGTTGTAGCTATCAGAAAATCAAGATGCTGTTTCAGTAGCATATGGGACTATTTCCAAACCAAGAATTTTTGACAGTCCCCACGCTTCCCTGTTGGATTGTGTTAACTTGCTGTTGACCCATTTGCATTTCGGCAACTAGATCCTCCCTTGCTAATAATTCAGCTACATTAATTTTTCCATATTCAGGGTAGTATTCTCTCTCTAACCTCACTATTTGGGGTTTGTGAAATAGGATATTCATATTAAAACCAACAAGAATTTGTGGTTACATGGTTTTCAGTATACCAGGAATGGAGTTCACATTTTTAATATTCTCAACCCATGTTGTTTGTATACCTCTACTGGATCATGTCTTAAATAAATTTTCTGAAATCTAGGTATTCATCATAGACCATAAAGTAAAATAAATTATAATTTATTTCTGGGCAATAAAGTAAGCTGAGGATGATGTGTTCCATCTTCTGATGGAATGCAAATTTACCATTAAAAGACAAATTCTTCACTTCCAAAGTTTGAATAGGGTGGTGCTTTAAAAAGCATTCCATCTGGTTAAATTTAGGGTGCTGAAAAAAGCCCACTATAAGAATATTCTCTGGCTCTGGACCCATAACATTTTTACTTGATTATGAACTGGATTCATTTTCATTTACTTGAAGCCCTTCCACATCACTATTTTTTTCCTTTCTGCAACAAGGCAAAGTTGTCACCATACATGTTGACTTCAGTAATATTGTCTTCTCTGAATAATGCATTTCAGATCCATTGCTGCCTGTAAAAGAAAAGCTTGTCTGTACAGGCTGACATTTTTAAAGGACGTTTCTAAAGAGTTTACTTTTTCTTTTTTTAATTTTACTCATTCACTGGCCGATTTCTTCTCAGTCTCATTCTCTTTTTCTTTCCTACCTTGCCCTCCTACCTGACCATGTGACTCCCTGAATCTTATCCTATCAGGGTTCAATCAACAACCTTTTGTATCTCAGCTATTGCAATAATATTCATGACCTTCATCTCAGGATTCCTACGTTTAGTGGTTTCCATATGGATAAAATTAAAACGAATGAATGAACAACAAATGAACCAACAGCCCAATCCATTCTACCTGCTGATTGATAGGCAAATCGATGACGTTAGTGACCCATCCCCTTTATACAGATGCTAAAAGGGTCTGTGGGTAGAGACCATACATATTATAAAGGAAAAGAATAAAGTCAAAGATGAAGTAAATGAAAATGCTGGGAAAAAAATCTATCTTGCTTCATCAACAGTCTTGCCAGAAAATTCAGTAAATTTCTGAAGGTCAACCAATTAGACCATGCAAATTTGGGGGCTCTCCAACAGAAAAGTAAGAGATTCACCTAGAAAGTCAAATGTTATTGACAAGTCTGTTAAAATATAGCAAAGTAAATCGGCCCTATTTTAGAACTGTAAGGGAGTTCAGAGATAACCTTGTCCACATGGACTGGAAGCCTATCCCATTTCAAACACCAATGTATTTCAGTAGTGAGGCAAATTTTAAAGATTTAATTGGGTTCCAAATAGCCTGGATGGATGGATATTAAGGTCTGGCATTCTCAAACAACAAAAAATAACATGTCTTTTTTATTACACCCTATGGAAAAGCTGTAAGGATGACTGAAAAAAATGAAGTGATATTTGTGTTTAAGTAGCTGTCCCTATCTTCATCCATTCACCTAACAAATGGTTGCTGTGCATTTACTATATGAAGACACTGTGCTTTCTGGTGAGATTATATAGTAAGGTTACAATGGTGAGCTGGGTGGACAAGGTTCTTTTCTTACAGAGCTAATCATGTTAAATAATACTTAAAATGTAGTAGGTACTGCTCTAAATACTCTATATATGTATTAAGCTATTACAGGCTTCCCCAGTGGCTCAGACATTAAAGAATCTACCTGCAATGCAGGAGACCTGGGTTAAAGTCCCTTAGTTGGGAAGATACCCTGGAGAAGGTAACCCACTCCAGTATTCTTGTCTGGAGAATTCCATGGACAGAGGAGCCTGGTGGGCTATAGTCCCTGGGGTCACAAAAAGTCAGACATGGCTAAGCAACTAATACTTTCACTTTAAGCTATTAAATCCTCACTACTTTTGAGAAGTAGATATTATAGTCCCCATCTTACAGTTAAGGAAACTGAGGCATGGAAAGTAACTTGTTCAATGTCAGATAGCTAGTTTAAATGTTAGAACTGCACTTTGAACACAGGTCACTTGGCTCCATCACCCATGCTCTTCACCCTTAGTGCATTATGAGGAGAGGCAGACATCAATCCTATGATTATGTAAATCAGTGTATAATCACAAAGTGAGATAACTGCTAGAAAAGAAAGGAAATGGAGTTCAAAGAGAACACAGGATAAAGAAGTCTTACCTTGGGGTTGGGGGTGGAGGGGTTAGCTGTCAGAGAAATGTCACTTAAGCCATGAAACCTGAGTGTAACTTAACGTGGCATCAGGGAAGAACTTTCCAGTCAGGGATCAGTGTATGAAAACTCTTTGGGAGGAGGAAGTCTGGTGAGTGTGGGGAATAAACTGAGACTGAAGTGGCTGAAAGGCAAAAAGGAAGGAGTAGTGCAAGGTGAGGCCAGTTCTAATGGAGCATCAGAGAATTAAAGTCTCATTAGGGCTTCCCTGATGGCTCAGTGGTAAAGAATCTGCCTGCCATGCAGGAGACCTGGGTTTCACCTCTGGGTTGGAAAGATTCCCTGGAGAAGGAAATGGCAATGTATGTCAGTATTCTTGCTGGGAGATCCCATGGACAGAGGAGCTTGGCAGGCTACAGTCCATGGGATCACAAGAGTTGGACATGACTTATAGTTTTAATTCTAAGTGCACTAAGAAGCCACTGAAAATTTTAAGCTAGTGAGTGGCACATTGATTGAAAAATCATTTAGGCTGCCATTTGGAAAAAGACCCAAGTGGATATAGAGTACCAATTACACAGCCCAGCCCTTGCAGTGGTCTAAGTAAGAACTGACTAGTTTTCTCATGAAATCCAAAATTACTCATATCTCTATTGGCCAGGAATAAGAAGTCTTATTCTATATATTCTCTCTCCTAACTAAGGTGGCTTGTTTTTCAACTAAGCAGCTGAGTTGAACAAATTGAAAAGGTGAATAGGAAAATTACTCTAGAAACTGGTATATTACCTATATTTCATTTTTGCCTACTACTTTCCCATTCAGCTTGATTTACAGATATGGTTGCTTAGAGAAGATATAAGCTAAGACTTCAGTTTCTATCAGAGATTCTCTAGTCTTAGAGATAATTATATCAGGCAGGCCAAGAACCAAAAATTATATCCAAATATAGACACTATGATATTATGGAAGAAGACTGGATTTTAGAACCACATAGACTCACAACTTTCTAGCTATATGAACTTAGGCAAATTATTCAAGCTCTCTTTGCCTTAGTTTCTCTGTAAATAAAATGAAGATTTTAAAATCCACCTTATAGAATATCTATAAAAATTAGATATTATATATCTTACTGCCTAGAATATACTAGTTGCTCAATAAACACAACATATTATTGGACTTTTTTTTTTTTTAATTGATTAGCTCTCATTCTTGCCTGGAAAATCCCATGGATGGAGAAGCCTGGTAGGCTACAGTCCATGGGGTCACAAAGAGTTGGACATGACTGAGCAACTTCACTTTCACTTTCTGGATTCATCCATTTACTATTTACTTGACTTCTTGAAACTCTACTATTGACCAAACACTATGGTAGATGCTTACGTATAGCTAGACAATATGATGCAGATTCTACCATCTAGAAATATGATAGACAGTGATGGTAGCTATTTTCTACTTCTTCGTTTTGAATAAAATCTCAATTTTTTATGGAAGAGAGAATTTACCTAACCCCAGTATGAATCATGACTATGTAAGACAATGGTTAAGAATCCCATTCCCCTTTGCCAATGACTCCTGAGATAGACATGGAATCTCATGATAGTGAGATTTAAGTAGCCTTGGAAGACTTCTGGGAACAATTTTCTTCCATGATAAGAACAGCCTCTCTTCCTCCAACCTTGTTTTCTGCTCCAAAATTATGCTTGGAGCTGCAATAGTTCATCTTGAGACTACGAGGGGAGATACTATCAACTCACTGAGTATGACAAAGCAAGAAGCTCAGATCCTTGGTGGTTTCATTGAATTGCAAAGCAAATCTAGGCCCTTCTGCTGAAGACTTGTCATTCACTAACAAGGTGTTAAGACTACTGGGATAGAAGTCTAAAGCAAATGGTTGTATCAGTAAGTAGGCAATAGAAATACTACTCATTCCTTCATTCAGTAATAAACTTTTATTAAACATGTATCCAGGCAACCTCCATAGTCAAATGAATCTATCTTTATTTTACGGTAAAATGTGAACCAAGAGGTGTAGGAGCAAACCAAGGAGTTGCACTGCCTGAGCAAATTATTCTGTCATTCTATTCACGGTTACCACTTTGCTCCCTCAACAGGCAAAGAAGTAAAATCCTGTTGGCTAGAAGCAACACTGTCCAGTGCTTCTAGGGGATATTAAACTCCATCCTGCAACTAAGAGGGCATTCAAAGAAAGAAATAAACTGCATACTA
The DNA here is from genome assembly GCF_001704415.2 of Capra hircus. Lineage (NCBI taxonomy): Eukaryota > Metazoa > Chordata > Mammalia > Artiodactyla > Bovidae > Capra > Capra hircus. The sequence continues at coordinate 48,205,563 of NC_030809.1, read as the reverse complement.
GCCAGTATTTTTCTGGCAAAAATCTTTTTTTACCACAAAAGAGAAGTCTATGCCTTCAAAACGTTATAGGATTCTCAAGGTTTGGCCACCGTGATAAACTTAATATTATTTCCATTCTGTTTCAGTATTTTGCTGGGACAAACTTATTTGGTGATTTAACGTATTTGTTTGTCTTATTCTTAGATAAAGTGTAAGTGAACATCCAATAGAACTTGACAGTTTTCTTCCATGAGCATACTATAAAAATCACAGCATTTCCATAGGAATGTGATTAATGTCAAGCATTGGAGCCAATGGTGTGGCTCTCCTGCTGCCTCTCCACCTGTCTCCTGCCAGGTGAGCATATCCAGCCACTGTTCCTCCTGACTGCCAGATGATGCTCTCCTGCTGATCTGTCCACATGTTTGGTGGTATCTTCATAAGATCTTACCACCTGTTAAGAACTGACTCCTCAACTCTTTCAAGTGTATTCTTCACTTTGAACTGGATTTTAATGTGCTGCATAGAAGTGTCATTTCTCTAAAGGAATCCTTAGGAAAATTCAATCCCATTGTGAAGAGCAATCAATGACGGGATGATCAAGATTGAGTACAGAGTTTTTAGCACAGAAAATTGCTTGCTTTACCATTTCACCTTCAAAATCCTCAGTTAATCTATGTGATAAGAGAAGCAGCTACTATTGTTCTCATTCTATGAGGAATCCAAGACAATGAAAGCATAATCAATAGGCTCAAAACTCACTGCTAACTAACACTGCAGCCTAGTTTTTTGTTTGTTTGTTTTAACTTCCTAACCCCATGCTGTATCACCTGCCTCTAAATAAAATGACACAAGTACTTTGGACTTCTTTAATTAGTTTGCAGGAAAGAAAATTGTTTGCCATAAAAGAAATCTAGAATAGCCATAGTAAAGGAACACCCAGAGATGTCTTCTATAGAGAAAAAGGGTGGGCATAAAACATGATGGATACTTTGCGTATAAGTTCTGAGATCCAGAGTCTCACCTGAAATCAAGAGTGAGTTTGATGTTGCCCCTTCCCACCACAAAAATTGCTGCTCTATACAAATTAGCATTTTGCCAGCCAGCTGAGATGGGGCAGAAACAATTGGCCTGCAGTCAGCCAGAAAGAAAAACAGCAGCCAAAGTGCATAGTGTTACTTTTCCCACACTGAACCAGGCATTAACTTCGAAGTCTCTGACCCTTTAAATCTGTGTGACAATAATTAATGGGAGAAAGATAACTAATATTTGGATTTGCCCTCAAAATCCTAACTAATAAGAACACAGGTTACATAAGGAGACATGAGAATCTCGCAGTTTCCTGCATTTGTTTCCAGCAGGTGAGGTATTAATTTCTTTTTCACTATGCTTGAGCTCCTATCTATTCCAACAATGTTGTCACATGCTGGGTGGGAGCCAATGGCTGGGAATCTGAATGAAGAGAGAAAAAGTTCAGTTTTGAGGATTTACTCATTATCTGCTAGTGACTCTGGCCTCTGGTAGGAGACAAAATCTCTTATTGACCTTAAAAATTCATCCTCTTTATGCTGTGCATTCTCCTAACCTTATTTTAGAGCACTGGCAACTCTTCAATAGTTGGGCAACACACTCTTAGAAATCAGTTCCCTTCTCTTGGTTCAAAATTCTTTGTTTGTTTGTTTGTTTGTTTTTTAAAAAGGCTATATTGAGCTAGATCATTGGTTTCCACAATCAAAATCTCCTGCATTAGAATCTTTTCAAAATACAATGCCTCTTTCACTCTCAACTCCTCAACTTACTGAATAAGGAAGTCTGAAAAGGAATCTATTTTTAAGGAGTTTCCCAAGTAATTATGATGCCCAACTCAGGTTGAAAACCACTGGATTACTTAATCAATATTGTTATTTAATCTAAATTAGACAATCTCTAGGCTTCCAGTGATCTCTTCATTCAACAAAAACAATGCCCGATAGAGAAGCCAAAAATGGTCATTGTATCACTCTCTATTCAGCCCCTCCAGATAAATATCATAGGAGACATGGCTGTGGTTTGATATAGAGGAAAATTTAAATTTATGGAGAGGATGGGTGACCATATTTTTGGAAGAATATTCTAGGCCCATAAGAAACCAAATACCAAACGTGTTTAAACTTGTTGCAACAAATTAAAGATCATATGTTCTTTAACTATTCAAAAATGGTTCCTCTCTTTTCCTGTCACCTATTTTCATTTGATTTTGTAATAACGTTTTTGTGCTCTATTCAGTAAAAGTGAGAGAAAGGTAGTCTTTAAAATGTTATGTCTTTCTTCTTAATGTTTTCTAATACAAAGCAGCTTAAGTCTTTACCTTAAGCCTGACTTAGCCAGCTCTCCTGTTCTACCTGATTACTCAGTCACAGAAGGCTCTCTACTCTTATTCCCCTTACCAGTCAAGTCCACTCAAAACTAATTGATAAGCTGGAGAAGGTAAGAATGAAGCTGCCTTCCGATTTGCTTTTGTTTCACCTTCAAAGATACTGTATTATATTGCTTCTCCAGACCTTCAAATAGAAAAACCCAAGATTTAACCTCAAAATTTTCCCAGTGATTTCCAACAAAGTGAAACTTAAAAACCTCACTGGTAGAAGAGAGGATAAGAATTTGTTTCAAGCTTCAGAAAGTGGCAAAGTAAGCAGCGCAATCACTCATTCAACAAGAATTTCTGGAACTGCTATATAATGTGCCTGGCACCATGCTAAGTGCCATGGATACAACAGTGAACAAGACGGAATCTTCAAAATTTTGGCACTGCTAAAACCAAGGATTCTTTTACACAGGGTAGATATATCTTACAAAATATTAAAATAGTATCTTACATTTATGTAATTCTTTATACATATGTCACCATTTGACAATTATAAGACTCTCTGAGACAGGCAGAGCAGGTATTCTCGTTTTGTATTTCCTAATGGCAATGGTTAGTAAGCACAGATACTTCCTCTGTAGAGCACTATGCTAAGCATTGTAGACAAATCTTACATTAGCATGATTTTTATCTCCATTTTATATTTAGAAAACTGACATTTAAGAGAGGTCACATAGTGAGTGAAGGAACAGAGCCAGGATTTGAACCCAGGTCTGTGTTTTTAGAGTCCATATGCTTAAAAAGCTTGCTAAATTCTGAAAGATTATTTGTCCAGAGTTATCTGGCTACTAAGCACCAGTTTTGACCCATAATTTCTGATTCCATTTATAAATATCTATTGAAGATACTCTGTATAGAAAAACACAGCTTCTGTAGAGAGGAAAGATTCCATTGTTTTTAATTTCAAGTAATTCAGAATGGACTTTAAGAAGAATGTGGCCTGCTAGGGAAAGAGTCAAAAGTCTTCCCTGTCTGTTAATGAATAATATTATTTATTTGTGAACACGTGAAATACAAATAATAATTTTTGAATTTCAAATAATTAGAAGCTCCTTGACTTTCAAAGAAACAGTCACAGAATCAAGCTATGTACAATAGAGTGGAACAAAAGTGAAGCTAACAGAATATGCACATATTAAAAAAAAATGAATGAGTGCATTGCTGGGCTCTAGATCTCTATATCCAATATTGAGAGTAAAAAGAGAGAATGGCCAAAATTACAGGAAAGTGCTACCAAGAGCTTCTACCAAGAACCTATTGACTGCAAAGGTAATGTGATCTTGACATAGATAATTTTGAAAATTATAGCAACTCCTCTAAGGTTTATATGGAAAATTCAGTGTCTTATTTAGCACTTATGTGTTCATCAAATATGCTACAATAACCATCCTAGCTTAAAAATGTCATAGTCCAATCCTTCATTTAGAAAAATGAAAGGTAAAGTGAAGAAAAGCAGCTTAGCAATTATTCTCCATGGGAAAAATGACTATAAATTAAGAGCACCTCATAAATTATTTGCAGACATGTCTATATTAGAATGAAATAAGATCTTTCAGAGGATAACACACCTGTGCCATGGATAATTGCCCTCATTCACAAATAATAAGTGGTCCACCAGATGTTTAGCCCCATACAGACATATGCAAGGCAAAGCAGTAGGAGAGGGTGTTTCAGTTCATACCAGAGACGATCTTTTTTTATCTTTTACAAGCACTCATGCTGTGTCAGCAGCTTATTTAGTAAGGTAACCAAAATCAAAGAGGATTCCAACTGTTAAGTACTAACATTTCATTTCAGTTATCAAACTTACTTACAGGTAGAGAAAAACGACAGGATCATTAGAAACCTAAAGTTTATATTAGATGCCTACATTTCTTTTGTTTGCTTTTTTAATTTTGACAGATGCAAACAAAGATTTTCTTAAATTTCAAGGGTCTCATCAAAATGAAAAAGATTGCAAAGCTAAATTAAAGTTCCATATGTGACTAGAATCAACTTTATCAAGTGAATGATTCCATTTTGGAAAATAAATATTTGGTCCCAAACTACCACTCCTGTTCTTTGCAATATTTTTAATGTATCAAAAGACATTATCCTGTTATGTGGCAGCCTGGATGGGAGGGGAGTTTGGGGGAGAATGGATACATGTATATGTATGGCTGAGTCCCTTTGCTGTTTCACCTAAACTATCACAACACTGTTTGTTAATCAGCTATACCTCAATATAAAGTAAAAAGCTTTTCAAAAATTCTAAAAAAAAAAAGACATTATCTAAAATAAAGACTGATATAGTTTTTAAAATACTGGCAGTTATTAAAATATTGTATTTATTCATTGGGTCATTTGGTGTTTAGCAGTGGCCTAGGTATAATTGACAGAGAATATAGATGACTTCACATGTTACTTTGCTGTAGAAGTATATGTTCAGAACAAGTGAAACCTTAGGTTTAAACTATGTGACACTATTATAAATATTATAGAAATGGTGTGTATTAAGTCTCTTCAGTAATGTCCAACTCTTTGAGACCCCATGGACTGTAGCCTGTCAGGCTCCTCTGTCCATGGAATTTTCCAGGCAAGAATACTGGGGTGGTTTGCCCTTTCTTACTCCAGGAGATCTTCCCGACCCAGGGATCGAACCCACACCTCCTGTGCCTCCTGCATTGGCAGGGGGATTCTTCATCACTGAGCCATGGAGGAAGCCCGATGATTACATCTAAAAAAATCAATAATAATTAATTATATTTGCAACCTCATCACATAAAGCACTTGCAAGCAGAGGTATAATAAATGTATTTTTAGTCATGCCAGTGGACTATCAAGATCAGTATAACATCTCTCTCATTTACATCAAAGGAGATGTTGCGGAAGATAACATCATCTTCCATGATGACAAACTCAAAAGAGCACAGTGAATCCACCCTGAAGTATCCAGGAGCTTTGTTAATAATAATACATCTATAGTACTGACATCTAGCATTCTTTCCTCTCTGAAGCTGGGAAATGCTCCCAGGCATACACCATCATATACATGCATACACAGTGTATGGGAACTTCCGTACCTCTATATGACTCTGCTGCTAGAGTTAAATAACCCAGGAGTAGACACTCGACCTTAGCTAGACCAATCAGAGTCCTTAAAAGAAAGTCAGCTTCCTGCTTTGGAAGGGCCTTTGGTGAGGGGCCAAAAACTTGGAAGAACCAAGCCTGCAAGGAGAGTATGTAAAACCAAAAGGCAGAGGAGAAGCAGTGATGAGAAACAGAATGAGTCCTGAGGTATGTCTGGTCTCTGGTTCTAGCTGCTCCTATGACTCTGTTGAATTCTCATTCTCCTAGTTTAGTTGTACAAATTGTACTTGGATTCCATGAAATAATAATAATACCTTTCTGGCCTAAACCTAGCTTGATTTCTATATCTTATAATCAAAGAGACCTAATAAATCTTATTAAGTATATGTAGCCTGTAAGTGAACTTTCAAGTATTTTCTTTCAAACTTCAGATGGACTTACATACAATTTAAATTTCAAGCACAATATAAGCAGTGTGTGTGTGTGTTTGTTGCTCAGCTGTGTCCGACTCTTTGTGACCCCATGGATTGTAGCTCTCCAGGCTCCTCTGTCCATGGAATTCTCCAGGCAAAAATACTGGAGTGGGTTGCCTTGCCCTTCTCCAGGGGATCTTTCCAGCCCAGGGATTGAACCCAGGTCTCCAGCATTATGGGCAGATTCTCTACTGTCTGAGCCACTAGGGAAGCTACAATACAAGCAGAGTCAGAGGTAAAACAGCATAGTACATTTAAGGGGCGAAAAGCAGCAAGTATCACCAGGGTGAACAGATTTTTGCAATGGAGATGACAAAGCAGTTTTATCAACGATAAAAGGAAAGTAAAGCATGAAGAACACCAGAGTCCTTCAAGGGGCAGTGTTTACAGTGTACACTGAAGCAAGGGAGTAATGTGGTGAAAATAACATTTTAGAAAAATTACAGGTGAAGGATTAGAAAGAAAAAGAATAGGAAGTCAATGTAGGGATCTCTACAGTTGACTTATAGTGATGGGATTGAGAAGAAAGAACCAAAAGAGTTCATATTTCATAATTAATTGGGAGGCAGTGGGGATGTGAGAAATGATGCTTATTACATTATATATAAGTCATAAATCTCTCTCCATTTTAAAGTACAATATGGTGGCAATTGTGGTTTAGTCATTGTCATGTCCAACTCTTGAAACCCCATGGACTGGGGCCCACCAGGCTCTTCTGTCCATGGGAATTCCCAGGCAAGAATACTAGAGTGGATAGCCCTTCCCAACCCAGGGATTGAACCTGTGTCTCGTGCATTGCAGGTGGATACTTTATCCACTGAGCCACCAGGGAAGCAATATCTACACACATATATGTACTTTACACATGTACATACATTTTAATCTTCACAACTACCTTACAGGGTCATACATAATCCCTATTTTAACTGAGAAAATGGAAGCTGAGAAATATTACATTAAAATTGTTTTTATATATGCATATAAACATAAATATAACAAAATATAAACACATATACATATACATATATGAGAGAGACCTGAGACTCAAATCCAAACCCATTTGACCTATTTCACGATGCTTCTCAAGCCTAATTCAGTTCAGAAAACAAAGGAAAGGAAGAAGCTCACATAAAATGGAAACAGCCTGAAGACAGAAATATAAGGTAAATAATCTTTCTTAAAATACCATATAATTTCAGACTAATATAATGTGAGCTTTGAAAATGTGTGTACATCAGAGATAAATGTGAAAACAACAAATATGTTACAACACACAATGGTTAGAGCAGCTGACTACCAGAGAGCATAATCCAATAGCAGATGACAGGGAAATAGATGACCTTATTTCAACCTAGTAAGAGCAGGAATTATGTCCGTTTGGCTCATCCCTATAACCCCAGGATAGAGCTAAGAACATCACATAATATTTCAATTAATATTTTTTAAATTTTGACTTAATTGAGGAAAACTTTGAAGACTTGATATAAGTCAAAGAGGCCTAAATGATAAACAGAAAGAAGAAAAACTCAACAAATTTAAGATAGTCACCTTGCAGATATGGAGTGGACAGAAGAAGTCTGAGAAGGGTATAAGAGTCCTAGAGAGGTCCACTTACTGCTTTTATTTTGAAGAGCTCTGCAGGTTAAAGAGGAAACCAGGCCCTCATGAAAAGCTGTAGGAAGCAAACACGAAAACCATGGATTTTTCAAACTTCTTTCATGCTCATTTCTTCCCATCATATTTACACTTGGTAATTTCAGGTGCTGCCTGTTCCTGGGAAAATTCTTCTCAGATGCCAGCTTCAGGCAAACAGTGGTTGGACAAGGTTTTTGTTTATTTGGGTGTTTTGGGGTTTGGAGTTTCTTTTTTTTTTTTTTAGTGGATCATCTTTTCATTCAGATATCACAATCTGCCACAAATGATAAGTTGATGGCTCCTCAAATTGTTTTTCCTTATCTAAGTATGTTAATAAAAGGTTCTAGGTTCTTCTGTGTTTTATCTTATTCAGCTAGACCTACAGCAAAAGTCAACAGCAAAAAATGTGAGAGTAACTCGGCTGGACTTAAATCATGAAGTTGTAACTAACATTCAATACATTTAGCTGTTTTCAGAAAAAAATCTGCCATGTTAACTTTTTCCAAATGAAATTATATACAATTGCCCTCACCCTCCACCAAGAAGAAAATAATAATAAAAATCAATGTGGTATGGAGAAGATGGAGATGTCATGCATGCATCTTCAGAGATCCCAAGTCATCTCCTGAATTCTTTGGGTTCCTGGAACCTTAAATCTCAAGTAAAAAATACTAAGTAAAATGTGAAGTCCTTAATCAACTGACAGTGTTAAGTCACAATAAAGAGTTCACTTGAATTTTTTAGTGAAAACTGAAAGTGTTAGTCACTCAGTCATGTCCGATTCTTTGCAACCCCATGGATTATAGCCTGCCAGCTCCTCTGTCCATGGGGATTCTCCAAACAAGAATACTGGAGTGGGTTGCCATGCCCTCCTCCAGGGGACCTTCCCAACCCAAGAATCGAACCCAGGTCTCCCACACTGCAGGCAGATTCTTCACCATCTGAGCCACCAGCAGGTAGTACTTAAAACAGTGATTCTCAAATATTGGTGTGCACCAGAAACATTTGAAGGGCTTATTAAAATACACATTGCCAGACCTCAGTCCCAGTTTTTGATCTGAGGTACAACCTGAGATTTGCATATCTAATAAGTTCCCAGGTAATGTTGATGCTCCTAGCTCAGGGATCATACTTTAAGAAGTTAAGTTATAATTATTAACTGTTTCTCTAACAGGATCTATGGCAGGCAGAATAACCACCCCTTAAAGTCAAGGCTATGGTTTTTCCAGTAGTCATGTATGGATGTGAGAGTTGGGCTGTGAAGAAAGCTGAGCACCAAAGAATTGATGCTTTTGAACTGTGGTGTTGGAGAAGACTCTTGAGAGTCCCTTGAACTGCGAGGAGATCCAACCAGTCCATTCTAAAGAAGATCAGTCCCTGGGTCTTCTTTGGAAGGAATGATGCTAAAGCTGAAAACTCCAGTACTTTGGCCACCTCATGCTAAGAGTTGACTCACTGGAAAAGACTCTGATGCTGGGAGGGATTGGGGCAGGAGGAGAAAGGGACGACAGGATGAGATGACTGGATGGCATCACCAACTCGATGGATGTGAGTTTGAGTGAACTCCAGGAGTTGGTGATGGACAGGGAGGCCTGGCGTGCTGCAATTCATGGGGTTGCAAAGAGTCAGACATGACTGAGTGACTGAACTGAACTGAAAGATGGCCACATCCTAAGATCTGAAACCTATGAATATGTTATAATACAAGGTACAGGGCAATTAAAGTTGCAAAAGAAATTAAAGTTGCTTGTCAACTGACCTTGAGATAAGGAGACTAGCCTGGATTATTCAGGTGGGTCCAATGTAATCATAAGGGTCCTTAAATGTGGAAGAAGGAGGCAGAGGATCATATGAGAGGTCTACCAACTCTCTACTAAGTCAAATAAAATATTTATCATTGGAATAAGCCAAAATATTTTTACTTTCAAGGTCTTAAGTCCTAGGAAGAAACTGGTAAGATCAGCTACTCCAGACCAATTAATGATCTTTCACTATAGTCACTTCGGAATTCCCAAGACACCTTAAAGAATGTTTCCTCACTAAGTAGGTAATTCCCACACTTTTGAAAACATTGGCTTGGAAAAACAATAAAACAAACTCATAGACTTAGTCTAATGTCTAATGGCTTACTCTGAAAGTACATATATATTCCCTGAAACAATGTTATTTTTCCAATTAAAATTCATGAATCATAGTCAGTAATGAAGGGAATTTGGAGGACTTTGAGATCTAAAGTGAATAAATAAATTACATATTTTTAAGCAGTATTTATAGAATCAGGTTCATTCAGATAATTATTATGAAGAACAAAGTTTCAGGCTGAAGATTAAATAGAAAATTCAAAAGAGTCTTATGTGAAAGTTAAAGCAACTTTTTCATTTTCCTTGCCTAGTCCATTTCACATCTTCAGTAGTCACTTTCCAAACACTGCCTATTAAAAAACTTCTCTGTAAATACTGGGCAGAAACCCACACATGGGAACGGCATGCAGAACTCTTTGAAAACATGCCCAAAAATTCATCCCCTGCTACTCAAACAAGTTGGAGAGGGTTCAGAGAAAATCTGGAAAATTAACTTTAGGAGGGAAACTTAAAGAAACCCAAGTTTTTCATTTAGCAGGAGATACAAGTGAAAAGAGAATCTTAAAATCATTTTAATGCAGAGATTTGCAACTCTGGTATGGAAGCGACTTACCTTGGGCACTTGTTAACACACTCCAACTCCACACACTCTGACTCGGTGGTTCTGAATTCAGACTCAGGAATGGATAATTCTGTTAAGCACCATGATGATGCTATTGCATGTGGTTCCTGGACCACACTTGTTGAAAAACAAGTTGAGAAATGCTTACTAAATAAGTATAAGAGGAGCCCACACAGCTGTTCTGAATCTCTGCCACAAAACAAGTGAAATCCATTTAAACTGCATGAGACATGGTTCCAGACTGAAAAAAGAACTCCCTGACTGAGTTAGTTGTTAAAGGTGGCACAACAAAGCAGTTGTGTGACAGTAACTGAGTGAGGACAGCTGACTGAAAAAAGAGAAAAGAATGGTTGTTCTTAAAGGAGTTTATAGCCTAAGCTAGTGGTTTTCAAAGCACAAAGATAGCTGGGAGCTTGTTAAAATAGGCAAAGCATCAGGTCCCCCTCCAGACCTACCAAATAGAAACTCTAGAGTTGGGGTCCAAAATCTGATTATAATGAACAAAATGTGAGAATCACTGATTGGAGGAAAGAAAACAACAAATATTAACAAAGTTACACAAATAAGACACGTGATACGGAGTGTTCTAAAATCCTGGCTTCCTTGCTCAATAGCTTTGTGAGCTTAGGCAAGTTATTTAGTCTTGCTGAGCTCCAGTTTCTGTGGTGGTTATAACTGCTTCACTTACTTCAGTAGAAAAATAAAGAGGGTCAAATGAGAGAAGGTACAGCTACATACACAAGCTCAGGGAGTGGCTAGATTGGATAGAATCATTTATTCCTCCTACAAACACAGAGCACTTACCATGTGCCAACCATTTTTCCCCCCCACACTGGATACAAAAACAAATGACTTCTGCCATCCAGTAGTCCACTGTTTGGACTTGATCCTGAAAGACTTCAGTGGAGGAACAAGGCAACCAGAATTCTGAAGAGACTAAACCATTTTGGTGAAGAGCAGGACACTGTAAGCTCCATACAGTAGAATCCAAATAGCCAAGGGCAAAAGCCTTGTCTTATTCAATCCTACGATGGTGAAACAGAAGAGTGAAAAAGCTGGCTTAAAACTCAACATTCAAAAAATCAACATCATGGCATCCAGTCCCATCACTTCACGGCAAATAGATGGGGAAACAATGGAAATAGTGAGAGACTATTTTCCTGGGCTCCGAAATCACTGTGGACAGTGATTGCAGCCATGAAGTTGAAAGATGCTTGATCCTTGGAAGAAAAGCTATGACAAATCTACGCAGTATATTAAAAGCAGAGAAATCGCTTTGCCAGCAAACATCTGTATGGTCAGAGCTATGATTTTTCCAGTAGTCATGTAGAGATATGAGAGCTGGGCCATAAAGAAGGCTGAGTGCCAAAGGATAGATGCTTTGGAACTGTGGTGTTGGAGAAGACTCCTGAGAGTCCCTTGGACTGCAAGGAGATCAAACTAGTCAGTCTTAAAGAAAATCATTGAATATTCATTGGAAGGACTGATGCTGAAGCTGAAGCTCCAAGACTTTGGCCACCTAATGCAAAGAGCCAACTCTTTAGAAAAGACCCTGATGCTAAGAAAGACAGAAGACAGGAGGAGAAGGGGATAACAGAGGATGAGATGATTGGATGGCATCACCAACTTAATGGACATAAGTTTGAGCAAGCTCCGGGAGATGGTGAAGGACAGGGAAGCCTGGCATAGCATACTGCAGTCCATGGGGTTGCAAAGAGTCAGATATAACTGAGTGACTGAACAACAACAATCTCCCTAGCATCTAGAGCTGTGCCTGACATGTTTTTAAGTACTTGCAGAAGTGAGGGCTACTGGTTACATTCCAGAGGAACAGTTTGAAAGTTGGGTGAATAGGCAAATAAATATACATGTCTAATAGCAGTGATGATTCCACTAGACAGTAACAAAAAATGAAGATAATTGGGGAAGAGAAATGAAAGGGATTGAAGCACCTAATACAGAATTTGTTAAGAGGTTTAAAACATCAACAAGAAAGAACTGGTGTAATTTTTCTGAGCAACTATATCTTTAAATTATTTCTTGGAGGTCCATAACCATTGACACAGACAGTAAAGCATGGGCCTGTTTGAAGAAAAGATTACTTCTTGGGGATCCTTACAATATTAAATGCTAAAATTATCCAGTTCTTCATTAATTCCACATTTATTGAATGAATAAATTCTTTAATTAATTGGTTAGAAATTCAGGGGATGGTGGACTTTTCCCTTCATCTCTGGGATGATGATAAGATAGCAATGGGCTTATTCTGGACCCTTTTACTCAGCAAAATAATGATACATCATTATTAGCATAAAACTGGGTTGCTCTTAAATTCTAAAGCAACAAACAAACAAACAAACCCTGCTTTCAATTACTCATCTAAGTTAGTGGGCCCAGATGGAAAGCCTGAAGGACAATTTTTGTTTGCCAGCATGACTGCAAATGTGGAGGCTTGAGCATGGATAAAGGGGTGTCACTTGCAAAGTTTCCCTTTTTCAAATAATGAAGTGTGTCTGTCTCTGGAGCTGATGACTGAAAACTTTCCATCCACCACTAGGTAATTAGACACACATGTAATTAGTGGTCCACATTCCAAAGAAAAGATGAAACTCATTAATAAATCATTAGGCATTGTGAATTTTTTTCCACTTCCTCCTGCCACCCACATACTGGTGGCAAAGTAGTCTCTATTATTTTTAACACAGAGACTATATATTTGGAAGATTCTGAATCCCTTTAATTGAGCAGGCATGGAAGTCTCACAGCTAAGGAATTATTAATAATGTTAATTGTGAGAAATTACTTTTTCTTCCCAAAGTGGGAGTTTTGAACTAATTTACTAACCTGTCAAATAAGCTTTTTCAGCAGGATCTTTTTTTTTAATTTGGTTTAGAAATTCATGTTTTATATGTTAAAATTGAATAGTTCTAAATTAGAGATAGAGCCTTATAATTGAAATGTTTATCTAAGCACCCAGCATGCTCTGGGATGGCTGGATATTAACACCTAGGAGATGGCTTTTGGCATTTCTTTAAATTCTGAATTGCATTCCCAGCTTTCCAAAAGCAAAAAGCCAAAGAGCAGAGATCAGGGCACCTCTAGCCAAGCTGTTGGATTTTGACTTATTACTAGTTCTCCATCTCCCTCCAGTCAGGCTGTCTGCATGTCTGTCTGTCATCTGCCTCTCTTTGCACACATGCCTCCCCCAACTCCCCCATACTCTAGCCTGGGTACATTTCAAGTGCCTTTTGAGAGCAGATGTCTCTCCATGCCTATCCCCCTCCCCTCAACATCTCTAACTCCATTGAAAAGAGAATATGTGCTACTGTCCCTGGCATTAAAAGAGAATTGAAAACCCCAAGTTGTGATGGATTTCCTTTCTTGACAACTTACAAGGCCCAAAGTACTTCCTCAATACTTCTTACTCCTACTTTTCATGACAATGGAATTTTTCTCTGATCAGTTTAATTTTTACCCAACCATAGTATAGCTTTGCTTTATAGATATATATGGAAATATGAGGACTTCCCATGGAGCTCATCTGGTAAAGAATTCACCTGCAATGCAGGAGACCCTGGCTCAAACCCTGGGTTGAGAAGTTCCCCTGGAGAAGGGATGTTCTACTCACTCCAGTATTCTTGGGCTTCCCTGGTGGCTCATATGGTAAAGAATCTGCCTGCAATGTGGGAGAGCTGGGTTGGATCCCTGGGTTGGGAACATCCCCTGGAGGAGGAAATGGCAACTCCCACTCCAGCATTCTTGCCTGAAGAATTCCAAGGACAGAGGATCCTGACAGGCTATAGTCCATGGGGTCACAAAGAGTCAAACACGATTTAGCAACTAAGCACACATGGATACATGTTCAGTTCAGTTCAGACGCTCAGTCATGTCTGACTCTTTGCAACCCCAGGAACTGCAACATGCCAGGCCTCACTATCCATCACCAACTGCTGGAGTCTACCCAAACCTGTGTCCATTGAGTCAGTGATGCAATCCAACCATCTCATCCTCTGTCATCCCCTTCTCCTCCTGCCCTCAATCTTTCCCAGCATCAGGGTCTTTTCAAATGAGTCAGCTCTTTGTATCAGGTGGCCAAAGTATTGGAGCTTCAGCTTCAATGTCAATCCTTCTAATGAACACCCAAGACTGATCTCCTTTAGGATGGACTGCTTGGATCTCCTTGCAGTCCAAAGAACTCTCAAGAGTCTTCTCCAACACCACAGTTCAAAAGCATCCATTCTTTGGTGCTCAGGTTTCTTTATAGTCCAACTCTCACATCCATACATGACCACTGGAAAAACCATAGCCTTGACTAGATGGACCATTGTAGACAAAGTAATGTCTCTGCTTTTTAATATGCTGTCTAGGTTGCCCATAACTTTCCTTCCAAGGAGTAAGCGTCTTTTAATTTCAAGGCTGCAATCACCATCTGCAGTGATTTTGGAGCCCAGAAAAATAAAGCCAGCCACTGTTTCCACTGTTTCCCCATCTATTTCCCATGAAGAGATGGAACTGGATGCCATGATCTTAGTTTTCTGAATGTTGAGCTTTAAGCCAACTTTTTCACTCTCCACTTTCACTTTCATCAAGAGGCTCTTTAGTTCTTTTTCACTTTCTGCCATGAGTGGTGTCATCTGCGTATCTGAGGTTATTGATATTTCTTCCGGCAATCTTGATTCCAGCTTGTGCTTCTTCCAGCCCAGTGTTTCTCAAGATGTATTTTGCATATAAGTTAAATAAGCAGGACGACAATATACAGCCTTGACGTACTCCTTTTCCTATTTGGAACCAGTCTGTTGTTCCATGTCCAGTTCTAACTCTTGCTTCCTGACCTGCAGACAGGTTTCTCAAGAGGCAGGTCAGGTGGTCTGGTATTCCCATCTCTTTCAGAATTTTCCAGTTTATTGTGGTCCACACAGTCAAAATCTTTTGCATAGTCCATAAAGCAGAAACAGATGTTTTTCTGAAACTCTCCTTTTTCAATGAGCCAGCAGATGTTGGCAATTTGATCTCTGGTTCCTCTGCCTTTTCTAAAACCAGCTTGAACATCTGGAAGTTCATGGTTCAAGTCTTGCTGAAGCCTGGCTTGGAGAATTTTGAGCATTACTTTACTGGCATGTGAGATGAGTGCAATTGTGTGGTAGATTGAGCATTCTTTGGCATTGCCTTTCTTTGGGATTGGAATGAAAACTGACCTTTTCCAGTCCTGTGGTCACTGCTGAGTTTTCCTAATTTGCTGGCATAGTGAGTGCAGCACTTTCACAGCATCATCTTTCAGGATTTGAAATAGCTCAACTGGAATTCCATCACCTCTACTAGCTTTGTTCATAGTGATGCTTTGTAAGGCCCACTTGACTTCACATTCCAGGATGTTTGGCTCTAGGTGAGTGTGAGTGATGATACCATCACGATTATCTGGGTCATGAAGATCTGTTTTGTACAGTTCTTCTGTGTATTCTTGCCACCTCTTCTTAATATCTTCTGCTTCTGTTAGGTCCATACCATTTCTGTCCTTTATTGAGCCCATCTTTGCATGAAATGTTCCCTTGGTATCTCTCATTTTCTTGAAGAGATCTCTAGTCTTTCCCATTCTGTTGTTTTCCTCTATTTCTTTGCATTGTTTGCTAAGGAAGGTTTTCTTATCTCTCCTTGCTATTCTTCGGAACTCTGCATTCAAATGGGTTTATCGTGTAGGACTTATTCACAAACCTTTGAATAAGAAGTATCACAAGTAGAATTTAACCTTTAATAATTTGCTGTGGTATGTAACACTGGGGTTCAGGAGAAAGCGAAGGCAAGAAAGAGGGGTTACTCTCTGCTCTAAGGGTCAACAGACATTGTTAAATTTTCCAAAAATATATTCATCCCTTTGTTGAATCATAGAGGTAGAAATATACACAGAATAATTTGAGTAAGTTTCTAGTGAGGTCCAGTGTGCCAGCCAGCATTTGCCTTGGGATCTGTGGTCAGAGATGTTAATAATTCATTGCTGGAATGTGCTTGGAAACACTTGAATTCACTTCAGACTCCTCTGCCTTCAGTTCTTCTGTCACATCCCTGTGTTCAGTTCCTTCTAGCTGCCAATGTCATTGAAGTTCATCAGATGTATAAAAAGCTATCCCAAGTACTCCTCACATTCTTTTTTCCATTTTTTTGAAGCACATATTTATTTATGTTGCATATGATTATTTTTTCTTTTGTTACTGAAGCTTGCCCATATCATTATATCTATTAAACAAGTTAATATAAAAGAACCACATAGAATAGGGTCTAGCAAAAAGAGCACTGTATACATTAGTTTCTAAATTTTTATTGAAATATAACTGACTAACAGTGTTGTATTAGTTTCAGATGCATGTAAAGTGATTCAGTTATACATGTATTAATATATATTATCTTTCTTTATATTCTCTTCTATTAAAATTAGTATAAGATATTGAGTATAGCCCTCTGTGCTCACAGTAGGTCCTTGTTGGTTATATATTTTATGTATAGTAGTGTGTATCTTTTCATCCCAAACTCCTAAAATAATCCCCTCCCCCTGACCCTTTGATAGCCATAGTTTCTGTGTCTCTATTTCCGCTTTGTAAATAAGTCCATTTGCTTAATCTTTTTAGATTCCACATATAAATGACATATCATAATGTCTTTCTCTGTCTGACTTACTTCACCTAGTATGATAATCTCCAGGTCTATCCTTGTTGCTGAACATTAGCTCTTATTACCTATATTTTCCTTTTTGGCCTTCTACTATAGTACTAAGCTCATGAAGCCTAGTGTTAGAAAAGATCATAAGAGATGTCTGTGAAAAATTATGAAAAAAACACAATATAATGACTTCTTATTCCTTTTCACAACTCTCAAAGCACCATTTGAACACAAAGCTTTTTTGAAAACAGAAAAAGGTTTTCTGTGAAGGATGGGAAAATGAACATAACGATTTAACCAAGTATTCACTCTCAAAATTGCCCTTCCTTTCTTTTTCTCTCTTTCCCTTTCTTTCATCTTTATTTTTCTTTCTTCTTTCTGTGTCTGCCACTCTGTCTTCTATTATTACATTTTTTTTAAAATGTAGACTATTTTTTTGCATCTTTCATTCATCAATTGTGCAGTTCTATTTTAAAAATGATATAAATTCAAGTAGTATATCTTTTCACTTTTCCTCTAGTAAGCCATTGGTAAAACAAGAGAATGAAGCCAATGCAGAGACTTTCCCATGCAATGTAAAGTGATCTAATAAATGCCTTCCTCCGAGAGAAATCTTCCAGTACCACCAACATAAATCAAATAACCAAGCATCGTTCTGTAGATGAGAATTGCTCTTAGTTCTGATATTTAGAATTGGCTTCCAAATCACTTTTAAATACACCTGTCTTATTAAAATTACCAAACTGATATGATTGTTCTACACACATTAACCAGGAAGAGGTTTTTCAAAAGTAATGATGAAAATCCATCTTTCTGGAAGAACAACAACTCTTAAATCACCCCAAACTCTTCGTAGGAGATTGATCTTTCTGAGTAAACTATTTTATATTTAGCACCTCTAGCTGTCATATATTTTTTCCAGATATTGCATAGACTTGTTATCAGGAAACTCACTTGTAATTCTGCTTCTTATAGAATAAGAAAACTCTGCTAACAGCCATTTATTTTCTTTGACCCTCTTATTCATGATTCTTTCTTTTCATACATTTATTATTTTTCCCAAAAGCCATCACCTTTTCTCAGAGATCTAATTGATCAATTGTTAATTAATATCCCTTAGATGGGGCTTCCCGGCTACCTCAGCCAGTAAAGAATTCGCCTGCAATGTTGAAGGCCTGGGTTCGATCCCTGGGTTGGGAAGATGCCCTGGAGGAGGGCATGGCAACCCACTCCAGTATTTTTGCCTGAAGAATCTCATAAACAGAGGAGCCTGGCAGGCTACAGTTCATGGGGTGGCAGACTCAGACATGACTGTCTAAACATAGTACAGCAAAGCACATCCCTTAGATGCTCTTCTGAACTGTTCCAAGGAACAATGTAATTTTCTAAATCTATGCCTCTCAAGGCCCTTGGACTTTCCACATCAGTGTCATCTGGGAACTTGTTAGAAATACAGACTCTCAGTCCTACTGAATTAGAAAGTCCTTTCTCACAAGACCCTCGATAATCACTTATATACATCTAAAGTGGGAGACACTGGTCTGGATATCATTTAAATAACTAGAACTAAGAACTATACTATAATCACTTTTGAATCAAGTATTAAACCTGGAATTTCCATATTTCTATTATTATCTTTAGAAAATGTTTATGGTGTTGTCGGTAAAACACATCTAAGATGCTGAGGCAAGAGCCACTCCATTCTCTATGTGTCCTTACCTTTCAGGTTTGTCTGTTTGTTTTCAGTTTTATCATCTAGGTTTCTACAGTTTTAAATTTACCCACATTTCCAGAATTACACTATCTTAAATATCACCTTAAATAAATTTCCTAGGATTTTTTTTGTTTTGCCTACAATGATAAATAAGAAAGGGAATTATTCATAGTAGCATCTGTTTGAGAAATATCAGTTCAGATTTTTGTATTCCATATTTTCCTCTCTGAGGTCGGAAACATAAAATGCGAAGAACCTGCAAGTTTCTTTAAAGCCAGAATATATTGGAAGGTTCCCTTAAGTATTAAGAATCATTTCCCTGCTCACCCACTTTGTAGGTGATTAGATGAGCTCTATTTAAAGCTCTTCTTTCCTGAGGCTGGGCCCCTCTATAACTTCTTATTACCCATTTCTTTCAACCAAAAATTCTGCCCCTAAATATCTTCCTCATGTATCTTCACAGATAATTAATATCATAACATCAGTTTTTGAAAGAATAGCAAGGTTGTTCTGGTGGCTGATAAGAAAATTGACATGAATTTATCCTACACAGATTTTTTTTCTTATGATGCCTTTATTTATGTCAGAATTATATAATCAAGTACAAATTTTACCTTTTTATTTTTACTTTCCATCTGTTTGGGGTCATGAATTTACAGATGCAAAACAGTTAATCATTTTGCCTGTACGGACAAATCATGCATAATAATTCACAAAAGTGATGTGTTAGGGACTCTAGGATCTGCATCCACTCATTTGCCTACACAAACATCAAGTTATGTTTCCTTTAAGCTTCACTTAGCAGTAACATTTTTTTCCCTTCTTTCAGCAGTGCATGTTGCTGATTTCTCCTGATGTGTGAAAATTTTCACAGCTGTATGCAAGACACATTCATCTAATTCAAGCGGTTTTTTAGTCCCTATAGGACTGAAGTCAGAGTAAAGAAAGAGAGAGACTCAAATTTCCTTGCTCTGTTAGAACAAGTCCAGGAACTCTGTAGACTTGCTGACTACAGCTAGAAATACCAGGTAACTTAGATGTCATTGAGAGCTCCTATCAAAGTCAGTAATTAAAAATGGAAGAAAATGATTATAGTTATAAAACACTCACAATTTGTAGCTGATTTTTAGCTGATAAGTATTATCTTTAAATAGATGTTATGGGGCTAAGCTTATTATTCTATTAGACCAGTCTGGTGCACAAAATAATATTAAGTCCCCCGAGAGCTTTGGACGAAATGGTACGTTAAACGGTGCACTTCTCATAATTTCATAAATAATCATTTTTCAGTAGTGCCATTTATAAAAAGTGTGACCCACTGAGCTTTGTCATATCACATATTCTAGTTTATTAGCCACTTAATTTCTCATAATGTTTTATCTAAACTTTTCAGAAGTGTAATCACTCTCACATTCATACCATAATTCAAGGATTAATAAAAGCTAATAATAATTTATATATCCAAACAACACACAAATTCTTAATGTGCTCATTCAGAGAAATCTCTCATGACTGCTGCATAGATGTATGTTTACGACTTCCCATCCTCCTCAAGGATGAGTCCTCTATTAGTACTGGGCTTGCCATTGGCATTTCTGGAAATAATCTGCTTTCCTCCATGTGTTCATCCTAATATAACAAAATATAAATGGCTTTTTTACTAACAGAGTTAAGATGCATCACTTCAATATCCCAATAAGTGATAAGTTCTTTCCTTTTTCTCTTCCAAATATTAAGTAGGAATGGTAAGAATCCCACTACTGAAAATTGGTTAAGCAATGAGAGAAGCCTGGCCTAAGTGGAGGATGCTGGGAAGCTCTTTTAACAGAATACACTTGACTCTGCTGATGAAAAGAAGAGAGAAGGAAGAAAGTCTTGGCACTGGTATAAGGACATCAAAAGAATTTGTTAAGGAATTTTAAAGAAGAAAAGTGAATGAAATAAAGTACACTCTGCTTGAGCTTCCCTGATGGCTCAGACAGTAAAGAATCTGCCCGCAGTTGCAGGAGACCCAGCTTTGATCTCTAGGTACGGAAGATCCCTTGAAGAAGGGAATGGCTACCCCCTCCAGTATTCTTACCTGGAAAATTCCATGGACAGAGGAGTCTGGTGGGCTACAGTCAATGGATTACAAAGAGTCTGACAAGACTGAGCGACTAACAACACTCCGCTTAGACACAGGATGAGACAGGATCCTGGAAATTGAGAATCAACAAGGGTGAGACTGATTCCTGGAAAAAACAAAATCCAGACTAAATTATTCAACAGATAGTTCATGATGAAATTAGGAGGATCCAGAGTGTTTGAGTTATGATAACTTAATGCATACTAATGACATTGTATTGCTCACTGTAGCTTATACACAGAGACAATGGAGAAATGGCAGACAGACACCCTTTTTATTTCACCAAGGCATTTGGCCCCCAGATTACAATTTTAAGTCTTTCGTTATATACTAGACGTGTAAGATAACTTGGATGCATGATATCTGAATTTATAGCTGGTAGTGAACTTCTAAATGTTCAAGTAGGTTTTAGAAAAGGCAGAGGAATAGGGATCAAATTGCCAACATCCGCTGGATCATCAAAAAAGCAAGAGAATTCCAGAAAAACATCTATTTCTGCTTTGTTGCCTATGCCAAAGCCTTTGACTGTGTGGGTCACAATAAACTGTGGAAAATTCTGAAAGAGATGGGAATACCAGACCACCTGACTTGCCTCTTGAGAAATCTGTATGCAGGTCAGGAAGCAAGAGTTAGAACTGGACATGGAACAACAGACTGGTTCCAAATAGGAAAAGAAGTACGTCAAGGCTGTATATTGTCACCCTGCTTATTTAACTTATATGCAGAGTACATCATGAAAAACGCTGGGCTGGAAGAAGCACAGGCTGGAATCAAGATCACTGGGAGAAATATCAATAACCTCAGACATGCAGATGACACCACCCTTATGGCAGAAAGTGAAGAGGAACTAAAGAGCCTCTTGATAAAAGTTAAAGAGGAGAGTGAAAAAGTTGACTTAAAGCTCAACATTCATAAAACTAAGATCATGGCATCCAGTCCCATCACTTAATGTCAAATACAGGGAGAAACAGTGGAAACAGTGTCAGACTTTATTTTTCTGGGCTCCAAAATCACTGCAGATGGTGATTGCAGCCATGAAATTAAAAGACACTTACTCTTTGAAAGGAAAGTTATGACCAACCTAGACAGCATATTCAAAAGCAGAGACATCATTTGCCAACAAAAGTCCATCTAGTCAAGGCTATGGTTTTTCCAGTAGTCATGTATGAATGTGAGAGTTGGACTGTGAAGAAAGCTGGTCACCAAGGAATTGATGCTTTTGAACTGTGGTGTTGGAGAAGACTCTTGAGAGTCCCTTGGACTGCAAGGAGATCCAACCAGTCCATCCTAAAGGAGATCAGCCCTGGGATTTCTTTGGAAGGAATGATGCTAAAGCTGAAACTCCAGTACTTTGGCCACCTCACGTGAAGAGTTGACTCATTGGAAAAGACTCTGATGCTGGGAGGGCTTGGGGGCAGGAGGAGAAGGGGATGACAGAGGATGAGATGACTGGATGGCATCACTGATTCAATGGACATGAGTTTGAGTAAACTCCAGGAGTTGGTGATGGACAGGGAAGCCTGGCATGCTGCGATTCATGGGGTCTCAGAGAGTCAGACACGATTGAGCGACTAAACTGAACTGAACACTTCACAGAGAATACTGATGGCCTAGAAACTGTCATTACTAAGCAAAGTTTCTATTGGGGCTAAAGGTCCTACAATGTTACTATGGATGCTGTGGTGTACCATCCAGGTACCACACTTCAGGACCAAGATTTCTATTCCCTGAACTGGCTGGGGTGGGTGCCTGCTTAAGTCTCATAGTTAAGGTCCTCCACACAAATTGCCCTAGGCTGAAGGAAAGTGACTCACTGAGATACTGCTCATGGTAATGCTCCAAGTCTGCTCCCTCCCTGGGGATAGCCTGCATCAGATCACTGTGACAGCCCTGAAAAGCCATCCCAGCTTTTGACTCCTGTGTAATCAACTAAGTATTCTATTGCAACTGCATCTCAGTTTGACTTCCTCTCTGCCCTTATCCTGCTTTCCAATTATTTCTACATTAGGCCCCTTGACATTGTTCCATAACTCACCCATCTTTACATTAAAATTTTTTTTCTCTTATTTGTTGGAGAATTCCTATTGCTCTACCTTCAAGTTTATTCATTTTTCTCTGCCATGTGTAATCTTTTCTAACTCTCATCCTGGTTACTTTTCTTCTCAAACATTGTAGTTTTCATCTTTACAAGTTTTCTATGAATTTTTAAATAAATTTCCATATCTATAGAAGGAATATAGTTACAACAGCTTTTAACATCCTCATCTGCAAATTCTAACATCTGTATGTCTTCTGGGTTGGGTCTGATCGATTTTTCTCTTGGTGGGGATACATTTTATTGCTTCTTGGTATATACCTAATAATCTCCTTTTGGATGTCTGATATAATGATTTTTACTTAGGTGGGTGCTGGATAATTTTGAATTTCTGTAAGTTGTCTTGAGCTTCATTCTGGGCTATAGTTACCTGGAAGCAGCTTGATCCTTTCAAGTATTTCTTTTATGACTTGTTAGCAGGTCCAGAGCAGTGGTCAGTCTATAACTAATTATTCTCCACCACTAGAGCAATATTTTCTTGCATACTCAACTTAATTCCCTGTTAATCATGAGTTTTTTTAGTCTGGCTAGGGTGAGGAAGCACTGTTCCTGGCCCCGCAAGAGGACCAGACATTGTTTTCTGATACATTTCCCAGCATGTGCATGCACTGCTGAGTGATCTGCTAAAGATTCAAAGAGGACCTTCTGAAGTTCTCCCCTGTTCTCTCTCTTTGATGTATTCTCCTCTTGGGTCTACTGTCCTATCAATTCTAACTGCCTTGGTCTGCCTGAACTCTTAGCTCCAACGCTTAATCTCAGAGTTTTCAGGCGTGTTTCTTAGCACCCTCTCCAAGCACAATAATCTCGAAAGGGCCTCTAGGCAGTAAATTGAAGGAATCATATTCTTTACATATAAGCATAACTTCCCTGGTGGCTCAGACAGTAAAGTGTCTGCCTACAATGCAAGAGACCCACGTTCGATCCCCGAGTTGGGAAGATCCTATGGAGAAGGAAATGGCAAGCCACTCCAGGAATCTTGCTTGGAAAATCCCATGCATGGAGGAGCATGGTAGGCTACAGTCCATGGGGTCGCAAAGAGTCGGACATGACTGAGCGACTTCACTTTCACTTTCAAGCATAATCATATTTGTTTCCTGTCTCTCAGGGAATCACTGTCCTTCACTGCTTGGCATCAGTGTCTTGACAACTGTCAGTTCAGTTCAGTTCAGTCACTCAGTCGTGTCTGACTCTTTGTGACCCTATGAATTGCAGCACGCCAGGCCTCCCTGTCCATCACCAACTCCCAGCGTTCACTCACACTCATGTCCATCAAGTCAGTGATGCCATCCAGCCATCTCATCCTCTGTCGTCCCCTTCTACTCCTGCCGCCAATCCCTCCCAGCATCAGGGTTTTCAAATGAGTCAGCTCTTCACATCAGGTGGCCAAAGTATTGGAGCTTCAGCTTCAACATCAGTCCTTCCAATGAACACCCAGGACTGATCGATCTTCTTTAGGATGGACTGGTTGGATCTCCCTGCAGTAGTTTCTTGTATTTTGTTTGATAGTTTTTGTTTCATAGAGAAGGTAAATATGGTTTTTTTACTCCCTCTTGCCAGAAGCAGAAGTTAGAGCAACTTTTCAAAGGTGTAGCTGAAGCTCAAGCTTGAAGATAATATCCTATAAGTTTGAAGTACCATCCTTCTGGATACAGCATACATCTAAATCAGTAGTCATCATATGGCGCTTTATCTTCAATAAATAGAATAGATGAGTTTAGGAGACAAGGGATAGAAATAGAACTTGCTCTGCTTAATGTTACTCTTGCTGACCCATTTGGGGAATTTTGGCCTCTCCTCCTACAACTTTAGGAGATAGCAGACTCTTTCTACCAAGGTACATTGCAAAAATCTTTAAATATTTAAGCTATGGCTCCCATCCTATTATTCTGGGCTCCTGTATGAAACAAACATCATTCAAAGAAAGTCAACACCATCCTGGTGTTATAGGCCATGATTATCAAGAGGAGCAAGACTGCTTCTTATACACTATAGGTGTGGAAGAATTCACTTGGCAAACATTATTCACTGGGACCACACTTGGTGGGATTCCTAGGTGGCTCAATGGTAAAGAATCTGCCTGCCAATGCAGGAGATGTGGGTTTGATCCCTGGGTTGGGAGATCCCCTGGAAGGAGAAATGGCTATTCACTCCAGTATTCTTGTCAGGAAAATCCCATGGACAGATGAGCCTGGCAGATACAGTTCATGGAGTCTCAAAGAGTTGGACATGACAGAGTATGCATACATGTACTCCTGGTACTCCTCTACCCAACATTCACAGAAGATGAAAAAATAAAATGGCAGCCATAGTCTTAGGAGGGCAAGGTTACCAGGGGCTCAAGATTCCTCAGGGATAAGAACATAGAACAATAGGAAGAAAGAAAGTGAAAGTGAAAGTCACTCAGTCTTGTCTGACTCTTTGTGCCCCATGAACTATACAGTCCATGGAATTCTCCAGGCCAGAAAACTGGAGTGGGTAGCCTTCCCCTTCTCCAGGGGATATTCCCAACCCAAGGATCAAACCCAGGTCACCCGCACTGCACACAGATTCTTTACCAGCTGAGCCACAAGGGAACAACAATAGGATTCAGTGATTAATTGGATGTAAAGTATGAAAAGAGATCTAAAGATAGTTGCAAATTTTCTGGCCTAATAAGCATCTGAATGCAGAGTTCCAAAGAATAGCAAGAAGAGATATGAAAGCCTTCCTCGGTGATCAATGCAAAGAAATAGAGGAAAACAATAGAATGGGAAAGACTAGAGATCTCTTCAAGAAAATTAGAGACACCAAGGGACTATTTCATGCAAAGATGGGCTTGGTAAAGGACATAAATGGTATGGATCTAACAGAAGCAGAAGATATTAAGAAGCAGTGGCAAGAATACACAGAAGAACTGGACGAAAATGATCTTCAAGACCAAGATAATCACAATGGTGTGATCACTCACCTAGAGCCAGACATCCTGGAATGTGAAGTTAAGTGGGCCTTAGAAAGCATCACTATGAACAAAGCTAGTAGAGGTGATGGCATTCCAGTTGAGCTATTTCAAATCCTGGAAGATGATGCTGTGAAAGTGCTGCACTCAATATGTCAGCACATTTGGAAAACTCAGCCGTGGCCACAAGACTGGAAAAGGTCAGTTTTCATTCCAATCCCAAAGAAAGGCAATGCCAAAGAATGCTCAAACTACTACACAATTGTACTCATCTCACACGCTTGTAAAGTAATGCTCCAAACTCTCCAAGCCAGGCTTCAGCAATACGTGAACCGTGAACTTCCAGATGTTCAAGCTGGTTTTAGAAAAGGCAGAGGAACCAGAGATCAAATTGCCAACATCCACTGGATCATCAAAAAAGCAAGAGAATTCCAGAAAAACATCTATTTCTGCTTTGTTGCCTATGCCAAAGCCTTTGACTGTGTGGGTCACAATAAACTGTGGAAAATTCTGAAAGAGATGGAATACCAGACCACCTGATCTGCCTCTTGAAAAACCTATATGCAGGTCAGCAAGCAACAGTTAGAACTGGACATGGAACAACAGACTGGTTCCAAATAGGAAAAGGAGTATGTCAAGGCTGTATATTGTTACCCTGCTTATTTAACTTATATGCAAAGTACATCATGAGAAACGCTGGGCTGGAAGAAGCACAAGGTGGAATCAAGATTGCCGGGAGAAATATCAATAACCTCAGATATGCAGATGACACCACCCTTACCTTACGGCAGAAAGTGAAGAGGAACTAAAAAGCATCTTGATGAAAGTGAAAGTAGGAGTGAAAAATTTGGCTTAAAGCTCTACATTCAGAAAACGAAGATCATGGCATCCAGTCCCATCACTTCATGGGAAATAGATGGGGAAACAGTGGAAACAGTGTCAGACTTTATTTTTTGGACTTCAAAATCACTGCAGATGGTAACTGAAGCCATGAAATTAAAAGATGTTTACTGGAAGAAAACTTATGACCAACCTAGATGGCATGTTGAAAAGCTGAGACATTACTTTGCCAACAAAGGTCCGTCTAGTCAAGGCTATGGTTTTTCCAGTGGTCATGTATGGATGTGAGAGTTGGACTGTGAGGAAAGCTGAGCACAGAAGAATTGATGCATTTGAACTGCGGTGTTGGAGAAGACTCTTGAGAGTCCCTTGGACTGCAACCAGGGACCAAGGAGATTCAACCAGTCCATTCTGAAGGATATCAGCCCTGGGATTTCTTTGGAAGGAATGATGCTAAAGCTGAAACTCCAGTACTTTGGCCACCTCATGCGAAGAGTTGACTCATTGGGAATGACTCTGATGCTGACAGGGCTTGGGGGCAGGAGGAGTAGGGGCCGACAGAGGATGAGGTGGCTTGATGGCATCACTGACTCAATGGAAGTGAGTCTGAGTGAACTCCAGGAGTTGGTGATGGACGGGGAGGCCTGGCTTGCTGTGATTCATGGGATCGCAAAGAGTCAGACATGACTGAGCGACTGAAATGAACTGAACTGAACTGAATTATCTAAAGAATGGCGTTATTCTCTCGGTTAGGAAGGACATTGAAAGTTTTTAAAAGGATCAGAAATCGAGTTTTGACTATGTTACTTTTAGGATACCTAACTGATACCAAAATCTTTCAAATGGGCAATTGGAATGAGCACTGGAATACAGAAGTTTGTAAGTTGCTTGATATGCCATCACAGAAATACAGGGAGATTTTCAGAGTTCTGCTTGGGTTCAGAGAATGCAGCTCTCACAAGCAGCACAGGACACGCCGTATTTGGGAAGCCAGAACTCATTTTCATGTGGCATCTGCCCCTTATTTGCTACATCTGCACTCATATTTTTCCCCTCACAACCTCTCCCTTTTCCCTCGCCTTCTACCACCCTCAACTTTTCAAGGAAAACATTACAAATATTCTTTCAAGCAAGTATTCTTTGCCCATTTTGGGTGTCTGAGAAGGCCTGTGGTGATGGCTCCTAGCCGAAGCATTTTTCTAAAAAATAGAACTTGGACTTCCTGGGGCATGGTGTCATTCAGCACCGAAAGAAACTTGTTCAGAAATAAAACAGAACAAAGCAAAACCCCCTCAAAATCCTTTCTCTCTCTAAAATGCCCCCCATCCTCTGCCATTTTTTTTCCATGCCCATTCCTCTATAGATCCAATGGCGTCTCTTGGAAAATCTGTTGAACTACCAAGAAATTTCAGTATCGAGCCGTGGTTATCTGATCTTTGCACACCAGTCCTGTCTGTTGAAGAGAAGACTGAGACTCGAACAGGGTTTTACATCTCTGAGCTTCCATTTTCAGCATTCATAAAATAAAATTTGGACTAGATCATCGCCAAGGACTTTTCCAACTTTCCAATTCTATTAACTCTAAAATACATGGGTCAAGAAACTTCAGTGTCAGTTTGAACCAAATGCAGAACTAGGTGTCATTTATATCAATCTCTAATTATAATCTTCTAAGGACTGAACTAACAACCAGAAGATTCTTGGCACTGCTGGAATCCGCAACAAGGACCATTCAGATTTAGCAAGTAAACTGAGATGTGGTCTCTAAAAAAATAAGCAAGAAAACATTTACCTACCTCAGAGGAGTCTTGAAGATTTTATTTGTTAATTCTTTTTAAGTGATTTGACTCTGAGAAGAATAATAGACCATCAGTACTAGGGTCTCATCATTTAGCTTCATGAGATTGGGTTTCCATTTGATATGCATAATGACTTCTGGGTTCTTATTGTGAAGAGTAGGCAAAGATGCCAAAAACTGACTGACTCCACACAGAGTTGCTGTTTTTTTAAATTAACATTCTAAAAATATCAATCATTGAACCAACTTTTTAAAAAAAGCTAATTTTTTCCAGCAGTAAGTGGAAATTATTTTTATTAATATTAAAATAATTCTTCTCCCAAGATAATAACTGTTAATATACTAAGAATAACCTTATGTTTACTTGGCACAGGAGAATTTCTGAGAAACATCAGAAAAAAGCACTGGGAAGGGCTAGAAAAAACTGAGAATAGAGTGAGAAGAATACTTAGAAAGGGTTAGTTTTCCCATGTAGAGTTAAACTAAGGATCTAAATAGTGCCATGGAACTAGAAAACCTGAGGAGAGACAACAAAGTTTAAATTAAATATCCTAATCATTTATACAAGTCATTGCAATCTAGTCATGTAATGTAGAAATAACCTAAGAGAAAGTGTTGGTTAAGTATATGATCTCATAAAATAATTTATTAAATTACTACATGGATAAAATCACAATTTCAAATAGCTGTGTTAAACATAACAAAAAATTATATAACTATTTAAAATATTTTTGTCGATAATATGCTTACTACCTGTAATCAAGATTGCCGGGAGAAATATCAATAACCTCAGATATGCAGATGACACCACCCTTATTGCAGAAAGTGAAGAGGAACTAAAAGGCCTCTTGATGAAAGTGAAAGAGGAGACTGAAAAAATTGGCTTAAACCTCAACATTCAGAAAATAAAGATCATGGCATCTGGTCCCATCATTTCATGGGAAATAGACAGGGAAACAGTAGAAACAGTGTCAGACTTTATTTTGGGGGACTCCAAAATCACTGCAGATGGTGACTGCAGCCATGAAATTAAAAGACACTTACTCCTTGGAAGAAAAGTTATGACCAACCTAGATAGCATATTGAAAAGCAGAAACATTACTTTGCCAACAAAGGTCCATCTGTCAAGGCTATGGTTTTTCCAGTGGTCATGTATGGATGTGAGAGTTGGACTGTGAAGAAAGCTGAGCGCTGAAGAATTGATGCTTTTGAACTGTGGTGTTGGAGAAGACTTTTGAGAGTCCCTTGGACTGCAAGGAGATCCCACCAGTCCATTCTAAAGGAGATCAACCCTGGGGGTTCTTTGGAAGGAATGATGCTAAAGCTGAAACTCCAATACTTTGGCCACCTCATGTGAAGAGTTGACTCATTGGAAAAGACTCTGATGCTGGGAGGGATTGGGGGCAGGAGGAAAAGGGGATGACAGAGGATGACATGGCTCGATGGCATCACTGACTCGATGGACCTGAGTTTGAGTGAACTCCGGGGGTTGGTGATGGACAGGGAGGCCTGGTGTGCTGCAATTCATAGGGTCATGAAGAGTTGGACATGACTGAGAGACTGAACTGACTGACTGACCTGTAAAACACTGACAAAACTTTTAGTCTGATAAGGAATGGTGTGCTTTCCAATAGAATAAATCTTCCATGTGTTTTTTCATGTAGTTTATTGTGTGAGTGCATCTTTGTGAAATTCCTTAAGCAGGAAGTAAAAGAAATAACATTAGATAACTACTCTTTCAAAAATTAATTACTGAAACCTTCCATTTTCTATTTCTGGATTAGAAAAAAAAAACAATTTCATTGCATTTCTTCATAGGTAAATTGAAAAGCTAAGTTCTAGACATGAAAAAAGAGCTTTAAACCAAATGAAAAGCATTCTTTTGATCATGTGACTGGCCATTTATCTATCACCTTCTAAATTTTCTTTAAATAAATAGGGTGTTATTTTATTAAGAATACATGCATAGATTATATTTATGTAACAAGGTATACATTTGATTTAAAATCAAAACAAGGAGCAGATGGTTTTGTTTTAACCCAAAAGACGACTTACTGCACCAGCTCAGAATGAAAACCTCTTTTATCCAGGATGAAGATATGATGTTTACAATGCCTATTTAAATATAAAAGTAGAAAAGTATGAGAAAGATGGATCTGTGCAAATTGACATCTAACCATCACCATTACCATGATTGTCCACTTTATTTGTACTTACTCTAGGCCAGGAGCAATGACATGGTCAAATAATATAATTCAGAGAAATAGTAATATATAGTTGTAAGCATACTTCTTATTAGCTCTAATGACTTATTTACACCCAAAGTCTCATTCAAACTAGTAGGCTGAAATCTTTACCTTTTATTTTTTCAGAAAAATGTCTCCCTTTTAAGAAAAGATGCTATTTGAATCAAAACTTTCAAAATATGAGGTAGTGTTTTCATATTACAAACATGGTTTTTATATAACATAAGAGATCATTTGAATGCAGTATTTACAACATAATTTTATTCTCCCAATGAAATACCATTCTTTAACTGGCAGACTCTACCAAAGACCTACCTATTTAGCAGAGAGAAGAGATGGGTTTGAAGATGTGTCCCTGAACCTTCTCTCTTAACCTTCTTGGAGTATAATTTTTACTCAGCAATTCAATGGGAAACATATGAGGGTCAATTCTGTTCTTAATCAATCCACAATCATTTCATGTAGTATTATAGTCTTATGTAGACTACTCATTACAACAAAATTTGACTACTAAGAAAAACACACTTAAGTGATACAAAATTAAGTTTATTATAAAGGTAGTTAACTATTTAAAAAATAATATAAATGGTGTAAGGGACAATACATTGAGAAATATATTCTCTTCTATAGGAATGCTATGTGAACCTGGTAATAAATGCTTATAAATATATGGCAGTGTAAGTTGCTGCCAGTGCTCCACCCATATTCTCCCTGATCTCTTTAAAATGCTTGTGCACAACAGCTCCCAATAGTTGTAAATCAACTATACCTCAATAAAAATTAGAAAGAAAAAAAAGCTCCCTACAAACAGAAGTCCAAGTCCAGGTGACTTCACTGAAGAATTCTACCAAACAAAGATGAACTTATACTGATCTTCTCAAGCTCTTCCAAGAGACTGAAGAGGAGTGAACACTCCCAAAACCATTCTATGAAGCCACAATCACGCTGATACCAAAACCAGATGAAGACAACACCGAAACAGAAAATTACAGACCAACATCTTTAATGCATATAGATGCAAAAATTCTCAGCAAAATATTAGCAGACTGAATACCAGAATACATTGAGAAAGATCATCAGTTCAGTTCAGTTCAGTTCAGTCGCTCAGTCATGTTCGATTCTTTGCGACCCCATGAATTGAAGCATGCCAGGCCTCCCTGTCCATCACCAACTGCCAGAGTTCACTCAGACTCACGTCCATCAAGTCAGTGATGCCATCAAGCCATCTCATCCTCTGTCGTCCCCTTCTCCTCCTGCCCCCAATCCCTCCCAGCATCAGAGTCTTTTCCAATGAGTCAACTCTTTGCATAATGTGGCCAAAGTACTGGAGTTTCAGCTTTAGCATCATTCCTTCCAAAGAAATCCCAGGGTTGATCTCCTTTAGAATGGACTGGTTGGATCTCCCTGCAGTCCAAGGGACTCTCAAGAGTCTTCTCTAACACCATAGTTCAAAAGCATCAATTCTTCAGCACTCAGCCCTCTTCAGAGTCCAACTCTCACATCCATACATGACCACTGGATCATACACACACACAAAATAAATTCTACACCACAATCAAGTTGGATTCATTGTAGGGTCACAAGGATGGTTCAACATACACATATCAATGTGATACACCACATCAACAAAAGACAAAAAAATAATCATGATTATCACAATAGATGTCAAAAAAAAAGCCTGATAAAATCCAGTACCTATTCATGATGAAACCTCTTTCCCACAGCCAACATAGTGCTCAATGGTGAAAAACTGAAAGACTTCCCACTAAAGTCTGAAACTAGATAAGGATACCTACTCTCATCACTTCTATTTAACATACTATTGGAAATTCTAGCCTCAGACAAGAAAAAGAAAAGGTATTAAAATTGGAAGGGAAGAGGTAAAATTGTCATTTTATACAGATTATATGATACTTAGAAAACCTTAACTACTCCACACAAAAATGACTAGAACTGATAACCAAATTCAGCAAGGTAGCAGGATACAAGCTTAACATACAGAAATCTGTTGCATTTCTCTAGACTCAGAAAGAAATCTCAGAATGGGAAAGTTAAAAAAAAATCCCTTTGAAAATCATATCAAAAGTAATAAAACAGTAATAAACATGACAAGGAAGTAAGAGAATTGTATGCTGAGAACTATAAAACATTAATAAAAGAAATTGAAGATGGTTCAAAGAATTGGAAAATACTTCATGCTCTTGGATTGGAAAAATCAATATTGTTAAAATGGTCATACTACCCAAAGCAATTTAAAGATTTAATGTGATCCCTATCAAATTACCCACTACATTTTTTTATGAAAGCATAAATAACCCAAAATTGCCAAAGCAGTCCTGAGGAGAAAGAATAAAGCTGGAGGCACAACCCTCCCAGACTTCAGACATCACTATAAAGCTATAGTAATCAAAGCAGCATGGTACTCACACAAAAACAAACATATGGCTCAATGGAACAGAATACAGAGCCTCGAAATAAACTCACATAGCTATGGTCAACTAGGCTTCCACAGAGGAGGCAAGAATAAAGCACGGAGAAAAGACAGTCTTCAGCAGGTGATGTTCAGAAAGATGGACAGCCACATGTAAATCCGTGAAGTCAGAACACACACCCTCACACCATCCACAAAAATAAACTCACAATGGCTTAAAGACTCAAATATAACACCAAAACATTCTCTGATATAAATCATGCCAATGTTTTCTTAGGTCAGTCTCCCAAAGCAATAGAAATAAAAGCAAAAATAAATAAATGGAACCTAATAAAACTTAGAAGCTTTTGCACAGCAAAATGGACTGAATTTCCAAAATATGCAAACAACTCACACAACTCAATAATAACAATAACAACAGCAAAAACAAACTACTCGGTCAAAAAATGAACAGAAGACCTAACATTTGTCCAGAGACGACGTGCCAATCAGCACATGAAAAGATGCAAAACGTGGCTAATTATTAGAGAAATGCAAATCAAAACTACATTGAGGTGCTACCTCACACAGTTGAGAATAACCATCATCAGAAAGTATACAAATAACAAATGCTGGAGAGGGTATGGAGGAAAGGGAGCCCTCCTATGCTGTTGATAGAGTATAAACTGATGCAGCCACTAAGGAAAACAATATTGAGGTTCCTTGAAAAATTAGAGCCGCCTTGTGATCTAACTGTCCCACTTCTTGGCATATATCTGACAAAAGCTATGTTTCCAAAAGATACATGCATGCCAATGTTCATTGCAGCACTAATTACAACACCAACACATAGAAGCAGCCTAAATGTCCACTGATAGGTGAATGAATAAAAAAACATATGGTACATACATACAGTGGAATACAACTCAGCCATTTAAAATAATGAAATAACGTCATTTGCAGTGACATGGATGGGCCTAGCGATTAGCAACTATGTCAGAAAGAGAAAGACAAATGACATATTATATCACTTTTATGTGAAATCTAACATATGACACAAAAGAATTTACTTACAAAATAGAAACAGACTCACAGATATAGAAAATAAACTTATGATTACCCAAGGGGAAAAGGGGTGTTGTTGTTAGTTGATAAGCCATGTCCAACTCTTTGCAGCCCCATGAACTGCAGCATGCCAAGCTCCTCTGTCCTCACTATCTCCTGGAGTTTGCTCAAATTCATGTCCACTGAGTCAGTGATGTTATCTAACCATCTCATCCTCTGTCACCACCTTCCTTTGCTTTCAATCTTTCCGAGCATCAGGGTCTTTTCCAGTGAGTTGCCCTTTGTATCAAGTGGCAAAAGTATTAGGAGTGTCAGCTTCAGCAACAGTTCATCCAATGAATATTCAGGCGTGATTTCCTTTAGGATTGACTGGTTTGATCTCCTTGCAGTTCAAGGGACTCTCAAGAGTCTTCTCCAGCACCACAATTCAAAAGCTTCCATTCTTTGGCACTCAGCTTTCTTTATGGTACAACTCTCATACCTGTACATGACTACTGAAAAAAAAAAAAATACCCATAGTTTTAACTATACAGACGTTTGTCAGCAAAGTCATATCTCTGATTTCTAATACAGTCTAAGTTTGTCATAGTTTTCCTTCTAAGAAGCAAGCATCTTTTAAGTTCATGGCTGCAGTCACTGTCTGCAGTGATTTTAGAGCCCAAGAAAATAAAATAATTTTTACACAGACCCTTATGTCATGGTCTGCTTATAGGGAACCCGACTTGAAACATTAACTTTCTGAGTAGCTGGAGCCCAGGAAGTGGCTTCTGTGCTGAAAAATGGATAGAATTCCAGGGAGCTGGCATAGTGGAATACAGATGAGGGTAGTTCTCTCTATGTACAGAAATAGAGGTGCAGGAAGAAGAAGCCTGAATAAATATTGCTTAGAGTTACAGAATCTAAACAGGACACAAAGCAGTTTTCCAAAATGGTACCATAACAAAAACGTTTCAGAAGTAAATTATATAAAAGTGGCTAGTATAATATCAGTTTCTATTGCAATCCAGTTAATGATTCCAATAAAAAATTTCCACTAGCAGTTTAAGCACTCAGTTTTCAACCTTCTTGTCCCTTTTCCCACTAATACACTGGATTGTTAATTTTTCAAGTTAACACTTAATAAGAATAGATTAATAAATAACAGTGAGATGGTACAAAGAAAGAAACTTTGCTTTCTTTTAACAAGTTCTATTAACCTCTGGTTTTCTCCCAGAAGCCTCAAAAATGCCAAATGTTTCCCTTTAAAGAACAAGAGTTTAAACACCAAGGTAATGGTGTTTTATTCATACCAAAAAATAATTTTATAGTGTCTGATTTAAACTTGTTCTTGGGAGTGTCCTACATTCATGATCATTTTCTCACATCCATCTTGGGCCAAAGACTGGCAACCAGAGATCCTTCATAAACTATTAAAGAAATATGTCTATAATAAGTATGAATGTCAATCCATAAGTTGAACTATATAAAAATGTAAATATCCTTTTCTGTCTACACGTCTTAATCTCTGTTTCAAGACCCACCCACCTCCAACTTCCACCGGGTTTTTGGAAACTGAAATGTCATGTTGGTTTGGGGCTCTCCCCTTTTGCTGAGATCATGCTAAATTCTAAGAGTCTAAAATAGCACCAGTAAGAATAAAGAAAATTTTTAAAAAAATAAAATAGCACCAGTACATTGATGGGAGAGGAGAGAGAGGCAGTGTGTCTACACACCATTTGCTGACATATTCCTCATTCCATATGGTCCTTGTGCTCAGTCCTTATTTATACCTGCTCCATGATGTTCTCATTCCCATCCCATACGCCTCTCTTCTGGTGGGATTCTCCACCATGCTCAGGCCTTTCTTGGGAATGAGGAAATGGCAGTGTTCTTCCTATCTTTCTATGCTACACTGAGGTCAGGACATTTTCTTGATGAAGCTATGTTGGGCCCCTTCTGACACACACCAGACAGACATTTTCCCTGAGCCTTTTAATACCAAAGAGCTTGAACCAAAAAAAAACAAAAGATGATTCCTCTGCTCTTAGATTCTGCAGAATTGGTTGACCTTCATCACGCTCAGACTGGGAGCGCCAGGACACATCTCACGTCTCTCTCCTCCCCTCATCACCCTTACTTCCCCCTACAAGCCTCTCTCTCTTCCCACTAATTCCCCCCTGCCAAATATGTTTGGGGTGGCAGAGAGGTGTTAGAGTTAGGAGACAAAGTAATCTTGGAAATCCCTTATTCTTGGAATCTAAGAACCAAGATTCTGAAAAACGGAAACCAGGAGAAGATTCTTTTTTTCTTCTTTCTGTTAATACATACTTTCCCTGAAGTATAAGCATAGAATGCCCCAGATTAAGGGTGAAGGCAAGGAGCTAGGTTAGAAAATATCAGGAAGGAACATCAGTTAATATTGTACAAATATTATTCCTCATCCATTAAAGTCAAACAGGAATAGCACCATCTCTGAAGGTTCCTCCCTTTTTTCCTTCTAATCAAAATTATCCCTGCTTCTTCATTCCCTTCCTTTTTTTTTTTTTTTTTTTGGCACCTTATTTTATTATTTTTATATATTTTTAATTTACATTTATTTATTTTAATTGGAGGCTAATTACTTTACAATATTGTATTGGCTCTGCCACACATCAACATGAATCATTCCCTTCCTTTTGTGGCACTTACCCATCACGCCTCCTGCTAAATTCTTTTGTTCCTTTATCTTCTATAGAAGACTGGGGATTCTCAGAAGAAGGTCAAGTCTTATTCATCTTTCAATTCCCAGGGCAATAAATAAATGCTCGTTGAATGAGGAACATAACTTGTCTTATATTCCATATGTCATATTGCTTTTGAGAGCACAGTGATTATGGGCCTCCTCATAGCTCAGTCAGTAAAGCATCTGCCTGCAATGCAGGAGACCCACGTTCAATTCCTGAGTCGGGAAGATCCCCTGGAGAGAAAATGGCAACCCACTCCAGTATTCTTCCGGGAGAATCCCGTGGACAGAGGAGCCTGGTGGGCTACAGTCCATGGGGTCACAAGAGTAGGACATGACTTAGTGACTAAACCACCACCACAGTGATTAGGTGGTGAAAGCATGCTGCAGTGGTCAATGGTACCTATTGGTGCTGGTATGACTTGGTGATTCTTATTGCTGACTTTGCCCCTTACTTTTGTAACATTAGCCTGTTTGCTTCACTTCTTCCTTTCTCAAGTTCATCTTTAAGAGCAGAGACGCTGGAATTACACTGCTAAATTTGAATATTGCTTCTTCCATTTATCAGCTGTGTACTATTGGTACACTATTTATCCTCTCTATACCTCTGATTTCCTGTCTGTACAATCACATGATGATAGCACCTTTACATAAATTTGTGATGCAGATTATGTACATTTATACTTACAAAATGTTTATAACAATACCTGGCACACAGAAAGTACCATTTAAAGCTATTGATACATAAGTAAAATGAATAGCTTTTGTTGATGTTATTTTAATCTCAATCTACATATTTGGAAATAGATTAGTACATAATAGTATGTGAGAGCTGAGGAGGTCAAGGAGCACGTGTGTTTATTTGGAATTTAAAGGGGAAGAATGTATTTTAGGACTTCCCTGGCCATCCAGTGGTTGCGGTTCTGCACTTTTTAATGCCATGGCCACAGGTTCAGTCCCTGGTTGGGGAAGATCCTGCAAACCACACAGTACAGCCAAAATATAAATATACATAATAGATATATTATTTATATTTAATGAATATTCCAGATGCTAAAAAATATGTGTGCCAATAACTGAAGTTGCTGTTCAGTTGCTAAGTTGTGTCCAATGTTTTGCAACCCTGCAAACTGCAGCATGCCAGGCTTTCCTTTCCTTCACTATCTCCTGGAGTTTGCTCAAACTCATGTCCATTGTGTCAGTGATACCATCCAACCATCTCTTCCTCTGTTAAGCCTTTCTCCTGCCTTCAAGCTTTCCCAGCATCAGGGTCTTTTCCAACGAGTCAGCTCTTTGCATCAGTTGGCCGAACTATTAGAGCTTCAGCATCAGCCCTTCCAATGAATATTCAGGATTGATTTCCTTTAGGATTGACTGGTTAGATCTCTTTGCTGTCCAAGAGACTCTCAAGAGTCTTCTCCAGCACCACAGTTCACAAGCATCAATTCTTCAGCACTCAACTTTCTTTATTTATTGAGATTTATTCATGGAAATTAGTAGTATACTCAGTATGGACATAGTTTCAAAAGCATCAATTGTCTAAAATGTTTATATTGGTGATCTAAGTAATGCAAGTCAAGTATGGTATGCTTCACATTACTTTTAAATAAGGAACTCATCACAGTCTTATACTATCTCTGACCTTTTGCCATTCAGCATCCATAATAGACAATTTCCTAACTTACAGTGCTGGCTAGAGCATCTCAGGATTTAAACCCAGGCTAAATGTATAAATCTGTATGCAGTGTTATGCTTCGGCATTAGAAAGAGAGAAAATGTCAACTTTGTTTTCCCAGGGAGAGTGGTTACAACTCAGTTGCTCCAAGGGAACAGACTAATGTAGAAATGAGTATAGTAGCATGTCTCAAGTAGTATTTTTAAAAAGATAAAGAAATCATAGCAGAAAGATAATTAGGTGTGATCAGGCGATGGTCATTGACAGTGAGATAGGCATTTCTATATAATGAATAAATTACCTCCATAAGGAGGTATTTAAATCATCCTATTTCTATTATTGGGCTCCCCTGTTTTTCAAGCCCCACAAGGCACTTCTTTCTTTGAGCTTTCATCTCATCTCATCCCATCTCTCCATCTCTTTGCCGAAAGCTGTGTTTTTAACACTTAGCTTTTCTGATGCATCTTCTTCATTTAATAGCATATGCTTTTAGGTGTTGGACAAGGCAATGGCACCCCACTCCAGTACTCTTGCCTGGAAAATCACATGAACTGAGGAGCCTGGTAGGCTGCAGTTCATGGGGTAGCTAAGAGTCGAACATGACTGAGCGACTTCACTTTGACTTTTCACTTTCATGCATTGGAGAAGGAAATGGCAACCCACTCCAGTGTTCTTGCCTATAGAATCCCAGGGATGGGGGAGCCTGGTGGGCTGCCATCTATGGGGTCGCACAGGGTTGGACACGACTGAAGCGACTTAGCAGCAGCAGCAGCAGGAGCAGCTTTTAGGTGTGAGCTTTGCTGGTGGCTCAGATGGTAAAGCATCTGCCTAAATGCAGAAGACCTGAGTTCAATCCCTGGGTCGGAAGGATCCCCTGGAGAAGGAAATGGAAACCCACTCCAGTACTCTTGCCTGGAAAATCCCACGAATGGAGGAGCCTGGTAGCCTACATACAGTCCGTGGGGTTGCAAAGAGTCGGACACGTCTGAGCGACTTTGCTTCACTTTAGGTGTTGCTTCTCACTGTGGAACACCTCAGACATGTTACACAGGAGAGCCACCTGCCACCATGGGAAGGGCTTTGGTAAGAAGAGTCAGGAAACTTTGGTTCCACTCCCAGTTCAGCTATTCACAAACTGTGTGACCTTGAAAAAATTCACTTCTTGTCTCCAGGCCTCAGATTCTTTCTCCACATGATCTTTTTGCTTCCGCTTTAAAGTGCTATAATTTCATTCTAAGATTATTATGAGTATAGTAATAATAGTGATAATAATAATAATGCAATCCACCATTTTTTCAATATTTACCACGTGACATACCCTGTACAAGTATTCAGTACCTATTAACTAGTTTCCAATCTTCTCCAATACGCAGAGCTTCC
Source organism: Capra hircus (assembly GCF_001704415.2). Taxonomy (NCBI): domain Eukaryota; kingdom Metazoa; phylum Chordata; class Mammalia; order Artiodactyla; family Bovidae; genus Capra; species Capra hircus. Next base: position 48,165,668 of record NC_030809.1, on the reverse strand, counting down.
TTAAGGCCCAGTTTCTGTGAATAACGTGTCCCGGTCACACCGCTGCTAAGTGGATGGCAGAGGATGGATTCAGATCAGTGTCTGCTGAGCTCCAAAGGAGGTACTGAGCATGCCCTCTTGGAAGGACTGATGATGATGTAAAAAAGAAAGAGGTAATCTGGTTTTAAAAATTATTTTTCTTTCAAGAGGGATAACAAATTCCAACCTGAGGCTGCCAAAGAGCAATACTAGGTGAATCATTTATCAGTCAATCAACTAGTCCATCAGTAATGGAATTCAGCTATTTGGACCAGGTGCTAATAAGGTCAAAGTTGAGAGCAGAATGTGTGCATAGCCCACAGAGTCAGAGCCTGTACTCCTGAGGTGCTCAGCTCCATTTCAAAATCATGGCAAATATGGGTTACATGGTCCCCACCCTGCAGAGTGCTAGCACTTTAAGTTTGTTAGTTGCTCAGTCATGTCCAACTCTTTGTGACCCCATGGATTTGTAGCCCATCAGGCCCCTCTGTCCATGGAATTCTCCAGGTAAGAATACTGAAGTGGGTAGCTATTCCCTTTTCCAGGAGATCATCCCAACCCAGGAATCAAACCTGGGTCTCCTGCATTGCAGGTGGAATCTTTACCATCTGAGCCACCAGGGAATGGAATCTTTACCATCTTCCCTCTCTAACTTTAGGTACCCACTACATGCTTAAGGACAAACAAGTATAAGTGAATCCCATGCAAAGCTATATGATTCAGACAGATAGAGGACAGGAATATAGGTTCCTAAAATAAACTCGTCTTCATAAAAAATACTTATATACAACTAGGAGAAAATATACCTGTAAATACTGCAAACAAAATGATCCTTCAGCAGTTGATGACACTCCAGCACAATGAGCTAAACATTCAGTATTAAGGGAACTGGAGTAAGTTATTAAACAAGACTTACTGTCTCTTTTTAAATTATCCTTTAATATAAAAAATTCAAGAGTAAACATGTAAATGTGGGATATTTGTTTTTTATTCACTGAGTTTATAATTCTTTCCTGCATCTCTTCTCAAAATTAACATGGATTGGGTAATAGTTTCATTAACAATGTCCTTATTAGATTTTTGGGGTGCCCCACCCAGAATGTGTAACTGGAGTCTGTGTATCTAAACCAATCTACACAAGAAGTCAGAAAATTATGAATTTTTTAATGTAATTAATCAGTATTTGAAAATGGCAAGGCATTCATTAGGGAACAATTAAGCTATGATGCAAGAAGATAATTAGTAAATTGGGGACAACATGGGCACATTCATTACTTTAAAACTTAAATAATGCTGTTTATCTGTTTTTCTATAACAGTGGCATTTTTAAAATTAACGTTTATATTTAAATAACCACATATTCTCTTTCTGTGCGTGTCCTATGTAGCCCTCAGTTTGTCTAAGGGTAAATGTGATTGTTTTCATCTCTCCTAACCATCGACTTTCCCTCCTAAATCTTTTCATCATGTTAGGATGTTTTTCTCAGAAAGTGAAGTGTCTTAGAGTAGGTGCATGTTAAATTGTAGCTGCTACCATTATTACTATTATAATTGTTGTTTTCTTTGTTGTATTTGACATTTTCAGCTAGCCTTTGTTTCAGATGACTAGATCTCAGTTACATAGCTTGTCTCTTCTATTATTCTTGGACACATTTTGTGTAGCTACAAAGTATATGCTCCAAGTTGTAGAAGGCTAAGATTTTTGAAAAAAAATCTAGGCCCTGTAAGAAAAAAGGCAGACAGCCCAACTGAACAGTGGGCAAAAGACTTGAACAGAAACTTCAAAGAGGATATTATCCAGATAGTCAATAAATAGAGAAAAAGTTGATCAACTTCACAAGTCATCAAGGAAATTCAATGTCATTGCACACTCACCAGCATGGCTATTCAAGAAAAATGACAGTACTAAGTGTTAATGATAGTATATAGAAACTAGAGCTCTGTATTCTGTTGGTGGTAGTATACACTGGTATAATTGCTTGGAAAATTGACAACACCTACTAAACTGAACATATTACCCTATAACACAGAATTTCAGGCATAATCCCCCAAGAACATGGACCTATGTTTACCAAAAGACATGTATGGAATGTTATCAGCAGCCCTATTTACAATAGCCCCAAACTGGAAACCACCCAAAGAGCCATGCACAGTGGAATAGATGTCATAGCATACTGTATAATGACATGCTCTGCAGCCATGAGAATGAACGAGCTGAAACCCTACACAAATGGGTACTTATAGCTAATATGATATTAAATAATTTTGAGCTAGTTTCAAAAGGTACATTATATATGTTTTTACTGACATAAACTAATAGGCAAATTAATCTACAGTGTCAGAAGTCGTTATAATGATTACCCTTGGGAAGATGGGGAAGGAAGTGGCTTCTGAGGAACTAGTGATATTCTGCTTCTTGATCTAGGTGCTATTTACAATGGTGTGTTTCCTTCATGAAAATTTTATTCAGCTTAAACTTCATTTTTATATTTCCTCTAATTAGGGGGCTTTGCAGGTGATGCTAGAGGTAAAGAATTCACCTGCCAATGCAGGAAACTGAATGAGACATAGGTTCAGTCCCTGAGTCAGGAAGATCCCCTGGAAGAGATCATGGCAACCCACTCCAGTATTCTTCCCTGGACCATGAACAGAGTATCCTGACAGTCTGCAGTCCACAGGGTTGCAGAGTCAGACACAACTGAAGAGACTTAGCATGCACTGTATATAATTAAATATAGTTATATGTAAAAAGACATCCAGAATTCTGCAAATAAAAAGCTCTAGATTTTGCAACTCAAAAGCCTTTTTCTCTGGTATTCTGCTGTTTGGATTTCCTAGAAGATGGTGATGCTGATGTTGCTGGCTAAGGGGCCCATATTTGAGAGCTACAGTTTTCAAGTTCATCTACACTGGTTCTCACCACTTTCTCACTTCTCTTGGCCCATACATACCATCTTCCATTCTCAATATACCACTGAAACTATGTTCTCCAATGTCCCCACGAGCCAGTTTCAGTAACTCTTCCAGTTTCTCCCCTGTTGTCTATGGCATTTGACATATGAAACCTCTTTGAAGCTTTTCCCAGAGTTCCTGTGTCCAGTCTTTCTTAGCTTTGCTCCTACTTTTCTGAGCTCTTACTTGTAGGTTGTTTTTTATCTACCACTAAATGTTGGTGTTTCACAATGCTTTGTTCTAAACCACCATTATCTTCTTCCTGGTGATCTTATCCTCTTCCCTGACATTATCACCTTTGTGCTAATGACTCTCAGGCCTAAAACTTCCAGGCCACACTCTCCAAGTTCTACCCCCATATCCATCTCTTCTGGACATTTCTTCTTCGATATCCCTCACCTGCCACAAACTTCCACAAAATCTCTTCATCTTACATCTTCTTTCTTGCTCTCTACCCAGTCACTCAGATTAGATTACTGCATCCTAGCCTCCTCAGCCTGCCTCACTTTTACCTGCAGCGTATTTTACAATTCTGTTTCCCACCTCTCCATCCTACCACTGTGATTCGTCCTCTGTTCTTGTCTTGCCTAGGCTATGGCAGTAGACTTCTCAATCAGCTCATTCCCACAGCCTATCCATCTGCAGTTTCTTTACAGTGCAGCCACAGACCCTTTCAAAACCTGAATATCACTGTTTTAATCCTTTACTTGAAATACAAGTCCTTTTTATTTATAGAGTAAATCCAAACTCTGGTATCTAACTTTGACTTACTATTGCATTCCCATTTTCAGGAACCTAGAAGCTTTGCAAACATAAAATTTCATACGAATGAAGGGTAAAGAGATCTTGTTAAAACAGAGATTCTATCATTAAGTCTAGGATGGGACCCAAAATTCTGCAATCTAACAAGCTCCTGAGTGGTACTAGTGCTTCTAGTGGGTTAGTGCAGACCTCATTTGGAATAACAAGGCCCTACGTGCCTTCTTCACTACAGCTACAATAATTTACTTATATTTTCCCCATATAACTTATGGTTTCACAATGCCTTTCCTCCCCTTTCCAGCTACCTAGTGTCACATTGTTCTTCCCTCCTCTTTCTACCTACCTACTGTCACATTGTCCTTCACCACACAACTAAAACAGAACTCCTTCAAAAAGCCTGCCTGGTATTCCTTTCCCCCAGAAAAGCTAATTGGATGCCTACATCTTTGCTCTTGTATCAGTCAGTACCAATTTTAGACTCAGACAAGCAGGATTGCATCCCAGGCCCTGCATCTCTAGGGGCCTGAAATTTAAATCTTCCCTGAAATTTTCCATATTGCCTTCCAGCACCTGGAATGAGCTAGGGCCAGCAATACCATCTAGATGTGATGCCCTGAGGCCAGACTTGGATGTGCATGGGGCTTTGTCCTTGTCGTTTTCCCTTCAAGGCACTCTCCCACCCACTGTCCGACAGGTGGGATTGACCACAGCCCCCAAGTTACTCTGGAGGGCCCCATGGCTGTGTTCTGATGGCAAGAAGGCGGCCTAGTGAACAAAATGCTCCTATTCGCCACTGCACTATTTCACAGGACAGCATGCAAAGCAGCAACCAGAATGGTGCTGACATGCAGATTTGGGGTGACTCTCACTCACATGGAAAGTAAAAGTCACTCACTCGTGTCCAACTCTTTGCAACCCCATGGACTATACAGTCCATGGAATTCTCCAGGCCAGAATACTGGAGTGGGTAGCCGTTCCCCTCTCAAGGAGATCTTCCCAACCCAGGAATTGAACCCAGATCTCCCACATTGCAGGCAGATTCTTTACCAGTTGACCCACCAGGGAAACCCCACTCATGTGGAACCCAAGACAAGTCTGTGAGTCTGGAATTTTGATGATCCACCACCAGTCTTTATGCTTTAGCCTTCTGTGTAGGCTCTTGTTTCTGTTCCCATTCATCTAACTTCTAACCACCTGAGGGTTGCAGAGAGTAGCATCAGGCATTCTTTATTCTACATCGCCCCCACTACTGGCACCTAAGGAGATCACTTCACTCCCAAAACTTTGTACCTAGTGTCAGATAGTCCCCCAGAACCTATCATCTCTGAGGGCTTTACAGTGGAAACAGGTCCTCCTCAATGCTCTCTTATCAATGTATCAACATCATGCTGTTGGGGGTCCTCTCAATGGGGTCATAAGAGTCAGACCTGATTTGGTGACTAAACCACCACCACCAAGGTTTTTGAATGAGGAGCAGACATGCTTTATGCTAACTAGATCGTTCTTTCACATACCCTTGGGCCCCTGCTTCTTTATTCCAAAAATGGAGATACGCCTTATGCTAACTAGATCGTTCTTTCACATACCCTTGGGCCCCTGCTTCTTTATTCCAAAAATGGAGATACACAGAAGTCATGAGTCCAACTAACATTGAAAGAGATCATATTCTAGAAAAGGAATGATGGTGGCCTAAAGAAAAGATATGTTTGGAAGATGTGTTTTCCTATGTTTACACTATGAAATCATGAACAATAAACTTAAGATCATAAAAAGAGTCATTATTCACATTTTCATGCAGATTCTTGGTAAGATTTGAAGTTGTTGTTATTATCAGTCCTCATGGGTGACCTTGTAATTGACAGACCATCATGGTTACTATTGTAATGATTACTAAATAATTTTACAAAACTATAGAAGCCAAAAGATCTATATTGTTTTAATAGAAAAAGCCCCTAATAGCCATGGCATTGTGAGTAATAACAATGCAGCTATCCATCTTTTCCTCCTAGTAAGACAGTCAGAAATGGTACATTTGACCATTTTAAAAAATCAAGAAATAGTGCCTGAACACTGCAAAAATCCTCAAGTGGGCACAAAACAAATACCAAGGTACTTCTCTTCCTACTATTCTAGATCTTCATGAGTAAGTCAGTATACCTAGTATGGGCTCATGATATTAATATTTTTTAAATTGCAGTATAATTGTAACACTGTTAGTTCCAGGGTACACAACATAGTGATTCAGTGTTTCTATACATTACAAAATGATCACCATCATAATATATATTTTTCAGTCCAATTGCTTATATTGACTGGGGTCCCTGAACAAATACATGCAGGGGGCCTGCACACCCTGAAATAACCCTAACCAGTAGTGCCCTGTGCATAATCTCTATCATAGTAAAACCACATTGCACTGTACTGGTTCACCTGCCTGCTTCTCTCTCCCAGCAGAGTATCTTAAAGACAGAGGCTATTCTGTAACCTCACTACTTAGTACAAGATCTAGCACACGGAAAGTTTGCACTGTCCTGAAAAATAAGCATGTTGGTATCTTTTAAATAGACTGATATTGATACGTCACCATTCAAATTAAGCAATCATCTTAACTACTTCATTTATTTAAAAAAATCTACAAGCCCTTGTATATTCTCTCCCTTTTTCATACTTATGCATGCTCAGTCACTTCAGTTGTATCTGACTCTGTGTGACCCCATGGACTGTAGCCTGCCAGGCTCCTCTGTCCATGGGATTCTCCAGGCAAGAATAAAGGAGTAGGCTGCCATTTCCTACTCCAGGGGATCTTCCCAACCCAGGAATCGAACCCATATCTCTGGTGGCTCCTGCGTTGGCAGACAGATTCTTTACCACTGAGCCACCTGGGAAGCCACCTGGGTTTTCATACATGGGCCATGGGCCACTACAAAATATAGAATCATGGAAGAGAAATAAACTTTTATTTTGGGGGGTTGCTTTTTACAAGCACATTCAATCACCTACACTTGGAGTCTGTGCAATGAAATGGCAAACATTATAAAGGTAAAAAGTAAGGAAGTGGCATAGGAAGAAAGCAAGGATGAAAAGGATATTTCACAATTTGTCAATTTGTGAATATTGGCATCCCTTCTGACAGAACCAAGCACTGCCAAGAACTCTTGTCAGAAGTAAAATGTGCTGGCTTAAGCAGGATACACAAAAAGACACAAGAAGTCCATTGAGTTTTTGTTTGTTTTAAAATACACTTTTGATTTCCCTGTACCTTTTAAAAAGAGGTTTTAAACACTTGTTTTTCTATAACATTCACTCTGATCCCTTGGATGCATGAAGTAGCAGCTACTAAAAATGAGAGATGATCCAATAGAAACTTCACAGTCATGCTTAAAGCAAGAAGAATTAGTCACTTAACCCAAACTCTGGGAAGGGAAAATATATGGGAGTGTGCTGGCCTTTTGTCCTCGGTGACCATCCACATGTTTAATTTTTCTGAGTTGATGTTCATGGCAAATTTGATTTAGTGATTTTATGTACTCTTATCCGCTAAAGTAATACATATTTTAAATCCACTGTCAGTAACCTTCACACTGTGAAGAGCATAAATGAAAAGGATTTAATGAAATGCTACAATATGTATATTACTGCCCCAAAATAACACCATTTCACGAGGCAGTTGCCTTGTTTTGAATGCAGAATAGGAAATTACCCTCAATAATCATTTTCTGAATTTGCCTCTTAAGTGCTCCTGACCAAGGAGAGATAAAACAAGAGCTGGCAAAAGGGAAAGGGTCTTCTCTGTTGACTTTTACATAAATATTTTATGATTAAAAATCCAGGATAGAAATATGCCTGAAAATGGTAACTACCTTCACTTTGATTAATGCAGAGAAAGCTTTCTGAATTCACTATTGGGTCATCAGGTATGTATCACACACACACACCCCTTTTTCCTCAGAATAATTGTATGGAGTAGAGGTGTTCCAGCTGCATTCATGAAGCTTGCTGATTCTTCTAAAGTACCTTAGGGTCCAACAGACTCCTTGGATTTAGACTAAAGACTCAAGACTCAGCAGGCATGCTGAGCTCTAAGATTTATGGGTACTCATCCCATCCCTGCCAGCACTCTCCCTCCAAGCTGCAGCTAGAGCACTCTGCTTTTTCTTATTTATGCATTGGGGTCCCAAGTAAGAAGGACTTTTTTGCTGCTAAATACAAAATTTTACAACTGCCCCAGTTTGGTTGGAGAATTATCTATTTATTCATTCAATAAACATGTACGAAACATCAACTAAGTGCAAAAAGCTCTGGTAATTTCTGAGGATTCAGAAAGGAAGGATAGTTGGAGGGTGTGGGAGGAGGGGAGCGGAAGGAATATTGTAGGCCCAGAGAACAGTATGTGGTGAGATACTGTGGTAAGAAGGGAGACTGTGTGTTCAAGGAATGCAAAGACAGTCCCACATAAAAGGCTAAATAGCTTAAAAGAAGCAAACAACTAATCAACAGTATTAACACCAAGAACATGGTAATGTTCAGCTGAACACAACCATTTGTTGAGCACACAAACCAATGCTCAGTTGTGTGATGAAAGGTATTTAATGTCATGATAAAGAATTTGCTCTTTTGTCTGTATGCAACTGAAGCCACCTCAGGTTTTTGAATAGGATTACAGAGTATGAGTTGAGATTGGGATGATAGATGCCCCAGGTAATAAAAGGTTTTAAATGCCATGATTACTACGTAGGCAGGAGAAGTCTTTGAGAAAAGGAGTTTGAACACAATGAAACATGGATTTTACTTGTAAATAATAGCTCTAGCAGCAGTATGGGGACTATATTGTACATGAGTTTAGAATTCATTATAAATAAAAAAGAAACGCTGCTTTAAGTTTCCTTTTAATGATAATACCAAAATTCTGATGATGGAGCAGTATCTAGTAGACTCGGTCATTGCTGATGGCTACATAAATTACAACAACCCTTTGTAGAGCACTTGGCAATTTGCCTCAAAAGTCTTAATCCTTTTTAACTTATCAATAAGTTTCAAAGCAGTCAATCCTAAATGAAATCAGTCATTGGAAGGATAGTCATTGGAAGGACTGATGCTGAAGCTGAAGCTCCAGTACTTTGGCAACCTGATGTGAAGAGCCAGCTCATTGGAAAAGAGCCTGATGCTGGGAAGGATTGAGGGCAGGAGGAGAAAGGGATGACAGAGGATGAGATGGTTGGAGGGCATCATCGATTCAACGGACGAGTTTGAGCAAACTCCAGGAGATAGTGAAAGACAGGGAAGGCAGACATGCCGCAGTCCATGCGGTCGCAGAGAGTTGACCATGACTGAGAGACTGCTCAACAACAATTAAGTGTCACAGGGACTTATGCTTAAAAATAATCCCAAAGGCACAAAAGGCAACAATTACAGTGGGGTTTTTGATAATATCTATTTTTATTAAAATCAAAAGAAAATTGAACTCATGGTAAATCATTTCCATGTAATATTATTCAACTGTTAAAAGTGCCTCTTAAAAAGAATAATACCAGAGGCTGAAAAATGCTTAAGCAGGATGGAAAGACTGAGGATCAGGAGATAAACCTGGCACTGCAGGAACTCTGGTGACCTCCTCTCTGATGTGGCAGCCTCAGCAGTGTGTCAGGGATAAAATTATTAATAAGAGATGATGTTTAGCTTAGGAATTGAGGGAGTGGTGGTGTAAGCGGATTCCAGGAAAACTTAAACCATAGAACAAACATAATAAGGGGCGTGAGCATAGAGATGACAACGACAAAGAAAATCCTAGCGTGGTGACTGGTGTGATGATACAAGCAGAGACCTGGGAAAATGATGGTGGACAATGTTGTTTGGGACATGTTGGACTTGAGGTCAATTGAAATTCCAAGTGGAGAGGTCTAACTACTTTCTGGAAATATAGACCCAAATTCAGAAAACATGGCAGAGCCAAAAATAGATGTGTGGTCTATGGAAACATTGAAGTTCATGAAATCATCTAGAGAAATATTAGACACTCACTCAATAATTAGAGATATTTTTAAAGACAGGAATGCACCCTAAGAATCTACTAAAGTAATCCTATCAAGTTCTCCTACTAATTCACTAATATAAATGCCTTTCTCTTTATATGAGAGCCACAAACTTAGAGAGAATAAATAACAGGAAGAGTATGTGAAGAAAATTGGAAAAGAATAATGACAAAGGAATTGACTCAAAGGAAAGAGCCACTGGTATTAAGAAAATAACAGAGATGAAAGGACTAGGAACTAAAAACATAGGCCAAAACAGACACTTAGTAGAGGAAAAATGTGAAAAAGAATGAAAAGAAATAAGAGAACATGGAAATAATTTGGGAAAATGTAAAAACTTGAAAGCTCTATGAACCTAAAAACACGTTCTTTTCATTACATAATACCTAAAAAATAGACTGATGAGGAAGCTTTCTAGCTGCCACTTAGGGTGTAGAATGCTGAAGTGTCACTCTCATTTCCACAACAAGAAAAAATTGTGTTATTTGAACAACAGTAACTTTTCTTGAATCTATAAAAGAGCCATGGTCTCAAGGTGACAAACCAGACTGAAAGTTCAGGAAAGATAGATGCCTCTGAGGCAGAGCACTGGTTACCTGAAGCTGAGCATGGGAGGAAATGGGATGCCACAGAAGTAGATAAAAAGATGCCAGCTTAAAGTTTACGGTGAATTAGTAAAGGTCCAATGTAAACTAATATGAAAGTACAAGTATAGAACTCCTGGGAGCCACATGCACAAGGGAAGTTAGTGCCAAGTTACAGAATCCTCTCCATAAGCATCACTGCCTGGACCAGAAAACTTCCCCGTGTGTATGCCCGAGAGAGAAGAGTAGCCTTCACTGCAAGAAAGGCGAAAAGCACCATCCACATCCTTTTTCCCTACTTCTCTTATGAAATATAAGTTTAAGACCCTGGGGGAAAGGCAGACATCCCTGGGACCACCAAGACACAGGTAAAGGCCCACTACAGCTCAGAGAAGAGAATAAGCGGCGGGCGGTGGGGGGGGCGGGGGGGGTTGGGAACCCCAAGCCCCAGGGAAGGAAGAAGAACACATCCTGGCTCAGGAGTAGTAGAAATTCCCTGCAACTGGGAGAGTGGCAGGAAACTCTCCCCAGAAGACCCACCAAAGGTTTAGGGTAAAGTGAGAACACCATATGATGGAGGGGTGCAATCACTTGGAAAGGATCATGCCTGAGACCCTAGGACATGGGACCTGCCTAAATCTGGGATAGAAAAAGGACAATAGGAAATCACCTTCTGTCTCAGCCTCCAACAAAGGGCTAGCAAGTATCAAGTTAAGCAGTCTGTCATTGGAGGAGGGGACAAGAGCATAGAGAGAAACCCACTATATAAGGCGGGTAAAAAGGGAAAAGTCAGAAGTCAGTGTAGAACCCTTAAGCTCCTACAAGATAGCCTTGAAGGACACTGAAGACTATAATGCAATGAGGATATCACAGCAAAAGGAAGAGCCAAGCCTTCCTGACCAGGCTGACTCAACCCACCCCACTCCAAAATCAAGACCTATAAAAGAGGATGCGTGCCTATGTATCAGGTATGAGTACTATTCACCATGGTCTCTACTCTCTGACCTCTAATGTCTTATTTCAATCAACTAAAAATTATAAGATGTTTTTTAAAATCACTGTTAAGAGACAAAGAAACAACAGAACAAGACTCAGATATGACTCATTTGTTGGAACCATCAGACAAGGAATTTGAAATAACTATTATTATGTTAAAGGCTCTAGTAGAAAATGTGGACGACATGCATGAACAGATGGGGAATTTCAGCAGAGAGATGAAAACTAAAAAAAGAAAAAAAGCAAATGGAAATGCTACAAATAAAAATTATGGTGAGAGATAAAGAATGCTTTCAATCAGCCCTCAACACTGCTGAGCCCAGGAAAACATGAGTGCACTTAAAGATGGGTCAATAGAAATTACCCAATTTGAAACATTAAAGCAAAAGAAAGAAAACACAGAGCAAAGAACCTAAGACCTGCAGAACAATATTCAGAGGTCTAATATACATGTAACTGGAATCACAGTGTAAGTAAGAAAGGATAGGATAAGAGAAATATTTTAATAGTGACCAAGAATTTTCCAAAAAATAATGAAAAACTTCAAAACACAGATCCAAGCTCAGAGAACACTAAACATGGTGTACACCACCACCAGCGCCCCCCAATACTTTGCAACTCAGTCAGGAAAAAAAAAAAAAAGATCTATTACATATAGAAGAATAAAATTAAAATTGCAAAATTTCTGCTGTCAGAAACTATGCAAGCCTCATAGAATGAGTTGCAAAGTATTTCCACCTCTTGTATTTTGTGGAAAGATTTGTGTAGGAGTGGTATTACTTCTTTTAAATGTTTGGCAGATTCACCAGTGAAGCCATGTGGGCCAGGAATGTCCTTTGTCGAAAGGTTTACATGAATTCCATTGAAAAAAAAAAAAAAATATATATATATATATATGTATGTAACTATTCATGTTACCAATTTCTCTGAGTGAGATTTGGTAATTTGTGTCTGTCAAGAAATGAGTTGCATCTGATTTGTCCAATTTATGGCCACAATATTCCTTATAAATTTCTTTTTATCCTTTAATGACTTCAAGGTCTATAGTGATACTCTGTTTTTAATTTCTGGTTTTGGTAATTTGGGTTTTTTCTCTTTTTTTCATGGTCTGCCTTGTCTATTTTATACATCTCAAAAACCAGCTTTTAGATTAACAGAGCCAGGAGATGTTAGAAGGGAGGGTTGAAAAAGATAGTTAGTGTATGAGCTACAGTCCATAGAGTCTCGAAGAGTTGGACATGACTGAAGAAACTTAGCATGCACATGCACCCATGTTAGAAGGGAGGGTTGAAAAAGACAGTTTATCCTGGAGAAGTAACAATGAATCTGAGACTTGAAAGAGATGATGAGTACTGACTACAAGTATCTCAAAGTAAATGGGAGGTAGTTGAGTTCTAGGATTAACATTTTTTCTTAAAAAAAGCCAGTGTGGTTGGAGCATGCTTAAGAGAAAAGCAGAGGTTATGTAACAAAAAGCCACACAGTCATTGTAAGGATTTATATGGGACTTTATGCCAAAAACAAATGGAAGCCACTGGAGGGTATTTCATAGCAGAGTAACATGGTCAGTTTGTTCTGAAAAGCTCCATCTGGCTATAGTATGGAGAATAAATTGGGATGGGGAGTAGAATCAAGAGAACAATTAGGTGGCTATTACAACAGTTCAGGTGGGAGTAGGGGCTTAGGCTAGGAAATGGCAGAGAAATGGAAAGATTTTAATGATATATAATGAATATCATATGTGTATGCATATATATATATATAATCACCAGGGCTTCCCTGGCGGCTCAGCTGGTAAAGAACCCACCTGCAATGCAGGAGACCTGGATTTGATCCCTGAGTTGGGAAGATCCCCTGGAGAAGAGAAAAGGATACCTACTCCAGTATTCTGGCCTGGAGAACTCCATGGACTGTATAGTCCATGGGATTGCAAGGGGGACATGACTAAGTGACTTTCACTTTCATATAATGAATGATTTCAATTGATTGACTAATTGTTTATTGATGGTATAAAATTACACATTTATTTAGCACTTACTTTGGGCCAGGAACTAGCCTAAGCATTTTAAAAGACTTAATATAAGATCACACAGCTAAGAGAAAGAACAGGGTTTAAAGCCAGGCAGAGCCTATCTCTAAGTCACTGTTGTTACTGCCTCTTGGATGATAAGACTGAAGAAAAAGTAGGATACAAGGATAAGTCCTTGGTTTCTGGGCTAAACAACTGGATACTATTTACTGAAATAAAAACATTAGGGGACAACCATGTTCTAAAGAAAAATAGTAAGCTCAGCCATAAACAAAACAGAGATGAACATATTTATCACAACTTTAGGAAGAAACCCAACTATGCACGATTAAACTGAGGAAGTCCTGTTTTGGTATAATGATAAAGGTCTTATGGATATAATTATAAATTTAACTATAATATTTTGCTTAATTTCCAAGGATAATCTAAAGACATGAACTCCAAAATGTTTCTTTGGAGTTACAGTTTTAGTAGCTTATAGAGGACTAATCCTTTACAGTTAACACTTATGACCTCTAGATAAGTTCTTAAAAATTCTTTTGGACGATAATAGAGAGTAGCCAAAAGAACGTATAAATTGGAGACAGTTTGATCCTTGAAGAAAATGGAGGGAAATACATACATATTAGATTTATCATCAGGGAATACTCTTCAGTCTATATTATATGAGGTCTAGAAATAAAGCAGAGACATTCAGGTTTTTAAATGTAAAGGAGTCAAAAAAAGGTGAATGGTACTTTAAGAGCAGCTGTAAAAGAGGTAGGAAATTGTATAAATAAGCAATGCACAGAGAGGGGAAATTTTAAAATCTGCCTATAAATTTTCCTCAAATCTTGGCTGACCCCTAAGCTGTGCATGCACAGTTAAAACTCCAAAGAATTTGAGAGGAAAACAGTATCTGGAAGATTGAAAGATGTGAGCAGAATTTTCAGGTGCTGCCCAGCACAGGGGAGACAAAGTTTAGCTTCACATGTTTCTACATGAGAGGGACTTGATAAGCATCTCAGCCTTTCTATGGAAACCCCAGAAGGACCATGTCTTAGAATAAAAGTCACTTCCTAAAACTAAGAGATTAATTGTAAGATGAAGAAAATACTTAAAATAGACCCACTCTAAAAAAGAAAATCCAAGCCTCCAAGGTTACTTGCCAATTAATTTAACTGCATATAACACCTTAACTTAAGAGAAGATAGCAGAATACAACACCTAAATAATCCATTACCATGACTATCCAAACTAAGAATCACTTCACCAGATAATGTGACCTGTAGTCAAGGGAAAAGTTAGTCAAAAGAAATTTTACCAATAATGAACAAAGCTTAAATAACTTATGACATGTTAAAGAATACACAGGGTATTATATAATGAATGAAACTATGGAGAGTCTCAGGAGCAATTTGAAAGTAAAAAAACAATTATAACAAAAATGTAATATCTGAAACAAAATAATCGAGTGATATTAATAACCATTGAACAGAATACATAGATGAACTTGAAGACAGCACACAGAGAAAAACAAAGTAGAAAAAAAAAAATGAACATTGAACTCCCATTCATTGCTGGCAGGAACGCAAAATGGCACCACTACTTTGGAAGACAGTTTGACCAGCACTTACAAAACTGAACATACTCTTACAATATAATTCAGCAATTGTTCTCCTTAGTATTTAAAGACCTGAAAACTTATATCTACACAAAAATGTGCACACAGATGTTGATAGCAGCATTCATTATAACAGCCATTACAGGCCACCAAAATGTCCTTCAATAGCTGAATGGATAAACTGATACAGTCAGACAACTGAATATTTTTCAGCACACATACACACACAAAAGGGCTATCAGATCATGAAAAGACACAAAGAATCTTAAATGCATATTTCTAAGTAAAAGAAGCCAGTTTGAATAGACTACATACTGTATGAGTCCAAATATACGACATTATGGAAAAGATAAAACCATAGAGACAGTAAACGATCATGGTTGCCAGGGACTGGAGAGGAGGGAGAAATGACTACATAGAGCACAGAGGTTATTTAGGGCAGTGAAAATACTCTGTATGATAGCATAATGACAGATACCTATCATAAACTGTCCAAATCACAGAATGTATAACACCAGGAGTGAACTCTAATGTAAATTATGGATTTTGTGTGAATATAATGTGTCAATGTAGATTCATCAGTTGTAATAACTGTACCACTTTGATAGGGGATGTTGATAACGAGGAAGTCTATGCACATACAGGGGCAGGAGTTATCTGAGAAATCTCTGTGGCTTCCCTCAATTTGTTGTGAATCCTAAACTCCTCTAAAAAGTCTTAATTCTTTGAAAAATCTTGTTTTTATAGAAATTGACAAACTGATTTTTTTAATTTACATAAAAATGACTAGAATAGCCAAAACACTTGAAAAATAGAACAAAGCTGGAGGACTTATACTTACTATAAAGCTATAATATCAAGTAAGTGTGACATCAGGATGAGAATACATAAGGAAATATGCCTAAGGGACAAATACGTAAGAATACACAATGGAACAGAAAAAGTCCAGAAATCAGCTCACCCTTAAGTAGTACTGTTTTTACAAATGTACCAAAGCAATCTATTGGGCAAACCCAGGAAAATCTTCTCTACAAATGATGCTGAAACAAGTGGATATCTGATGGAAAAAAATTGAACCTGAATTCCTACCTCAAATTAATACATACAAATTAATTTGAGATAAATAACTGATCCAACATAAAAGGAAAAACTGCAACACTTCTCAAAATATATTGCAATATATCTTCACAAACATAAGGGAGATATCAATTTTTACATGAGATTCAGAAACTATAGACCATAAAAGTAAAAACTGATAAATATAATCAGAACTCAAACCTGCTCATCAAGCAAACACCACTAGTAATATGAAGAGGCCAACTGGATAAAAGCATTCACAATATATACATCTGTGAAGGACTCTATCCAGAATATTTAAAGAACTAATTTAATGGTAAGATGGATAATCAATAAAAATAGTAGAAAAAAAGACATTTCATGTAAAAAAATAGAAAAATGACCAAAGTGCATCAAAAGTGCTCAAAGTACTCATTCAGGAAAATGCAAATTAAAGCTACCCACCCACATGCTATAGTGGCTAAAAGAAAAAAAAATTTCCTCTAACAAGTGTTGGTGATGATATGGAATACACAATACTCTCATATGTTACAGGTAGAATATGAAATGGTACAGCCATTTTGCAAAACTTTTTGCTAGTTACTTGTGAAGTTAAATATATACAACTCTATAAGCCAGAAATATCACTTCTAGGTATTCACCCAAAAGAAATGAAAACTTATTTCTACAAAAGATTGTAGAAGAATGTTCACAGAAACTCTATTTACAATAGGCCTGATCCAAACTGTCTATTAGCAAGTGAATGGTTAAACAAGTTTATATATTCATGCTGTGGAATATAACTTGGCAATAAAAAGAAACAAATCACAGTATGTCGACTTAAAAAAAATTGCACAACATGAATGTTACAAGCTAAGTTTTGTTTGGGGCAAAATGAGGACTATAGCCCTGGAGACAGCAGCTCAGATAGCTCTGAGAAACTGCTCCAAAGAGACAGTGGGGAAGATGGGTATAAACTAGATTTTGCTGAAGGGGGGAATATATGCAATCAAGCACATATGTTTTTGCAGAAGGTTTCTACTAGTCATGAGGAGGAGTTATCATCCTGAAGAGTTTTATTGCTTTTCTAGATATGAGGGGACTTCCCAGGTGGCTCAGTGAGTAAAGAATCCACCTGTATTACAGGAGACACAGAGGAGACATGGGTTCAATGCCTGGATCAGGAAGATCCCCTGGAGAAGGGCATGGCAACCCACTCCAGTATTCTTGCCTGGAGAATTCCATGGACAGAGGGGCCTGATGGGCTACAAATCCATGGGGTCACAAAGAGCTGGACATGACTGAGCAACTAACAAACTTAAGTGCTAGCACTCTGCACTAGGGACCATGTAACATACATTCGCCATGATTTTGAAATGGAGCTGAGCACCTTAGGAGTACAGGCTCTGACTCTGTGGGCTATGCACACATTCTGCTCTCAACTTTGACCTTATTAAAACCTAGTCCAAATAGCTGAATTAGTCCACATAGCTGACCCCCTGGAGGAGAGCATGGTAACCCACTCCAGTATTCTTGCCTGGAGAATCCCACGGGCAGAGGAACTTGGCGGGCTACAGTCCATGGGGTTGCAAAAAGTTGGAACAAAGCTACTAACATGCACGGATAGGAGGAGATACAAGAACTGGGCTCATAAAATCAACTCCTGAAAATATCTAACTATCTGAAGACTTGTTCTGCCTGTTTTATTCCCCAAGCACAGAGTGCCTCATTTCTGCTCTCGACTCTAGACTCCCTTCAGGGGTCTTGAAAATCAGCAGCTGCAGCAGCACATGATTTAATCCTTGTAGAGGTAGACAGCAAGTACCAATGGCAAGCGCCAATTTGTAGTTAACAGTAATGTAGATGAATCTCAAAATCATGTAAAAAAAAAAGTCAAACACAAAGTACAATTCCATTTATCTAAAATTCTAAAAGAGGTAAAGCAAAAATCTGGTGATAGAATTCAGAATAACGGTTGCATGGGCTGACTGGAAAGGATTATATAGAGTGATGGGAAAAGGTGATGGAGGAACTCACTGGGATTATGGAAAGGTTATAAGTCATAATAGATTGGTTGCTTTATGGATATACATTTGTCAAACTCTTTAAACTCTATAATTAGTACCTATACATTTTATTGTGCATAAGTTATACCTCACAAAAATAGTAAAAAAGAAAAAAAAATCTAGCATCTCTTTGCTGCTGCTGCTGCTAAGTCACTTCAGTCGTATCCGACTCTGTGCAACTCCATAGACGGCAGCCCACCAGGCTCCCTGTCCCTGGGATTCTCCAGGCAAGAACACTGGAGTTGGTTAAATGACTACAAATTGGACCATTCTAGCCATGTTTATTAAATCTGGTAACTACATCTAAATCTATCAAATTTACAAATAATATCTAGAATTTACTGAACTTATACAAGGCTCTCCCTACAGTTTCAACACAGAAAACTAATAGATGCTAGAATATAGACTGCAACCAAACAGAAGCAGCAAAACTCAAAAACAAGATCATCATGAGAAAGTACTTCCAAGGAATTCCTTCAGTAGAAGTAAATGATGCAGGTATACTCAGGGGGAAGACAAAAGACTGAGACGAGGGTGTCTATTAAACAATGGTATTTTTAAAAAGCCTATCAATACTGTTATCACTTGTTTATAGTATTTCATGCTGTGTTTAATACAGTAAGAATTAAAGTCAAATGATATGATTGGATCATTTAAATTTATGAAAGAACCCTTTGGTAATGAACTCTAGATGATTTGGCCAAGAGATCACTCTGCCTGTAGTAAGAGCCGGTCAATCCAAAGAACCAATTACACCCTATATCCTTGGGTTTGCATAAAGCTGGGTTTATTTGCAACCCTCCTCCCCTCCTTCTGGGAGGTAAAGGCCAGGAAATGAAAGGTTATTTTCTGCTTGGAAGGTCTTGTAAGAAGAACTTGATAGTTTCACACAGAGGTGCCCCATTCATAATCACAACACCTAACAATGAACTGGCTGTTCAGAGCTGCTTTAAATTCAAATGGGAAGACTAACAAACATCTCCAAAGCATTCCTAACCCCCAATCTCTTTTAAAAAATGAATTGTTTTCAAAACCCCTCCTTATGTTTCTATAGCAAACAGCTGCACAAGATAAACAAAGTGAAAAATCATACTGTATAGATGCTCTGTGCAGAGCCAAGATAAAGGAAGCTACAAAAGGGAAGAATTCTTTCACAAACAATTCCTAACACACAATGCAGGACAAGAGATTATACCATGCGTTATAATACAAGGTCTCCTAGCTGTACGAATCATTAATTCAAGGTTCTTCCAATCTTGTGATACAGGCACTCCACCATATGACTCAAACTATCCTTGTAGTATGCATTTTATACTATGCCTCTTTGATACCTCATAGAAGGTATATCATAATAATTGGAGGAATTTAATTGCAACTGAACATAATTGATACATAATTTCCTAATAAACCCAAATGAAGAGATAATTTCCTGATATAGTCTTTCTTTTTAAATCAGCAGTAAGAGAAGTATATTCCTAATACATTCTAAATGAGGCATGTTATTACAGCTGAATTATTACGAAAAGCTTCTTTTCATGTAGTCATACTGGCTTGAAACAGCAAGGAATCTGTGGCTCACTAATAAATGCATGGTAATCACATGTTTTCTTATTTTCTAGATGACTTCATGGATTATTTAATTTTAAATGTCCTCTACACTTAAAGGTGATTAAAAGCCAAATACTGCAACAACTGTGGAACAATGCATTCTCTGGTTAATGTGCTGTGGTTACTTATAGTGGGATATTTTGAAATATCTGAGAAATCTAGAAAACAGGAAACCTTATTGAAACTACAACTTTTTTAGTCTTGGAATAATCAAACCACAAAACCCAGTGCTATTTGAGGTAGTACTCATAAGCTAAAATCCCCTTTCCCGTCTCTACTTTTCTTACTCTTGTTACTCTTTTCCATCTTCTACTTATTTTATTTAGATTTTTTTAATCCGTTTTTTCTTCTTTAAGGTGTCTGCCAGAGAACTCCTAAGCATTATGTTCTTTCTTGTGACCACATCTCAACTAGAGAATATGGTTTATTTCAAATATGTTGATACTCTGCATCTTGATTCATTAATGCATTCTTTGATTCAACTTCTACAGCAAAATCCTGTCTTGACATGGCAGTCACATATAGTGTAATGTCAGGTGAATAAAATGACCTCAGTAATCCTACACAACTGTCCAGAAGGTTCGAAGGTTCAACAGCTTGTGGTTGGTTATCTTCTCCTCAGGTCTTCACGTGGTCTTCCTTCTGTTCCTCTTTAAGACAAGCGATGTGCGTGATTCAACCTTGCATGCCCCATATACCTCACATGGTGCCTAGTATACAGGTGTGGCAAGCAAATTTATGTTTAATAGATTTATATTTGTCCTGTTTGCTTTTAGTATCGCAAACTCAATGAAGTCTATTAGTTATTTTATCTTCCTCTTTAAATTGTTTTGTCTTTTCAATTTAAAAATCTTCAATTTGACCACTGATAAGCATCAGTTTGACATCCTTCTATTATATTCTATATTGACAAATTAGTATCCATATCTTGCAAAGTTTGACAGTTTTTTAAAACCTTTTCTTCTTGCTTTGTATACAAGTCAGATCTTTGGGTTTTTAGTTGGTGCTTTTCTGTTGTTCGGTTTAGGGACTCCATTGTTTTAATTTTAACCATATGTATGTATATCTGTGTATGTATATATGTATGTATATTTGAAGATCAGAATACATAAATCCTTCTTTCCACATATATTGTAAATATTTAGCAGACAATATCCCAGTCAAAATTCTTTCATGAATTCAATAGCCACTGACCATTATAAATCCAGGAAAATCATGTTGTTCTATGTGGCAGGTTGTTAGAAAAGACCTAAGAGAGCTTTAACTAAGGGGCCAGGGACATTACTATGCATTTGTCTATTTAACCTTGATTCAAGCAATAAGAGCATTGTGAGCATTTCTATGGAAGCTCAACCACCCAACATAAAGCCTTGTAAGATAATAATAAAAGTCCTCATCTACCTCTACAGGCCTCTTAACACCTGCCACCCAGTGAAGATTCCTGTGGAACCCAACTCCAGACTCCCTCCTTACACGTTTATTGTTACTTGTGACAAGGTCCATGAACCATTCTAAAGATGCTATCCACCTTCTAATATCCTGCACAACCCTAAATTATGCACAGCTGAGCCATCAGCAGCTAAGGAAAAGGTTCAGAGAAATAGCTATTCATAGTATAGTCCAAGATGCAACATGAAGACCAAAGGGCATCAAAAGAATGAAGACTCAAAGAACAGAATGCTGGAGCGAGACAGGGAGGCTCTTGAGAGAAAAGGAAACTTTAGACAGCACTTTTACAAGGGATTGAGACAAGTGACCCCATTTATCTACACAGAGCATAGTTTCCTCTAATTAGCTATCTCAGCAGGAAGAATTTGTGATTCTAAGAACATCACAAAGGGCAGATAATATTCAGATACACTTCTTAAGCATCCTTAAAAACTCCTAGTTGGAGTATCCAACTAGAGCAACAACTTCAGAGAAAAGAAGGAAGGAAGGGAAAGGAGGGAGGAAGAAGGAAAGAAAATCCTGACAGTTTATCAGAGACTGACCTTCTGGCTGTTTGCATTCCCTCAGATGCACTTGAAGCACATCTAATTCACTCTTTACCACATGTAGTCTGTTTCCATCTTGAATAACATGTAATGTTGTATTTCTGAAGGATACAAAGTAGGTTAATGATAATAGAATTACACTCTTCCTTCAAAAATATGTACACGCCAGGACAAAACTTGAATGCAAGTCAAGCGTAACCCTAAGTTTTTATGACTTGACACACAGCCCACCGAACACATAACTGACAATTCCAGTAGCAATAATGGGAACCCCTTCCATTTTTATCACACTATACAATTCAATTTTTAAAGCACTTTGGGAAGACCGTGAGTTTCATTTAAACAACAATGTTTGAAGAAGTTTTACAAAATTTCCTAATAATTACCTCTATTGATAAAAAAGACATCCTTCCTATGAAAAAATAATATGGAAAAATTTAAATGGTAAAGAGCGCTTTACTATCACACACACAAACTGACAATAAAATGTTGATAAATTTCTTTTCAGGTATATTGAATAATATAAAATATACCTCTTATAAAACATACAATATATACTCTGATTATTTAATAGTTCATCATAATGAGTGTTTAGACTGTTTCTAATTACTTGCTATTTAAATAATACTGGGATAAACATATACTCGGAGAAGGCAATGGCACACCACTCCAGTACTCTTGCCTAGAAAATCACATGGACGGAGGAGCCTGGTGGGCTGCAGTCCATGGGGCCACTAAGAGTCAGACACAACTGAGCGACTTCACTTTCACTTTTCGCTTTCATGCATTGGAGAAGGAAATGGCAACCCACTCCAGTGTTCTTGCCTGGAGAATCCCAGGGACGGGGGAACCTGGTGGGCTGCCATCTATGGGGTCGCACAGAGTAGGACACGACTGAAGAGACTTAGCAGCAGCAGCAGCAGCAGCAAACATATATTATATATATAACTACACCTATCTCTGATTATTTCTTCAGGAGTAATTTCTAAAAATGGAAATGGGGGGCTACAAGGTATGAATATGTTTACATCTCTCCGCCATATATTTCTGAAATAGTTGCCAAGAAATAAAGTACCAATGCCTGCTTTCCTCAGTAGGGTATGAGATTATTTAGCCTTATAGTTTCCTCAGTCTTATCAGTTCTTAAAATTTCTGCCAAAACAAGAAGCAAAAAAAAAAGAAAAGAAAAAATATATAGGTTGTGGTTTTCTTTGGCCCACTTGTTAAAAATGTTATAAATGTAAAAAGTAAGTTATATTTATAATTAATTTATGATGAGATTCTTATGTTGTCTTTTTTTTTTTTTTTTGGTCTGTCTTCCCCTATAGCCTACCAGCCATACTCTACCACTACTATGAGGGCAAGTCTCCATGCCTGTGTGAGTCTAGCACAGAGCCTAGTACAGAACTAGTAGTCAAAATTATTCAGTGGGTGCATACATGATTGTATTTTATTAACATCTACTTTTGTTTATCAGTATTTTTGCTTGACTTGAAATGACAAAGTTTCTATCTTTGATCAGACTCTAGTCTGGCTCCTCTGAGCTCTCTTCTTGACTAGGCCTTAATACTGAGAAATGACACATTCTCAACACAAATCATTTTATCTATCCCCCTCTGCTAACATTAAATTACTTAAAACAAACACTAAAATAGTTTCTAACAGTTCAGGGCTGCACCCCTAGAATGATCCCAAACCCCTTAAATTACCTGCCTAAGAAAGCTCAAGGCTGCCAATAGAATTGACAGTTTTGTTCTAGCCAGCACCTGATAGTAGGCCCCTAACTAGATATCCTTAGAACACTTACTGAAAAGGGTCTTACAATTGTTAATACATTCTCTATCTCTTTGAAATGTATATATTTCCCCTATAATCCAGGAGTGTGTTTCTCAAGGACCTGAAAGACTTTCCTTTAAAACATAACCCAAAGCCTGTGTCCTGTGTATCTCAGCCACTGCAGAAGGACTGAATCCTAACCTCAATCTGTTGTTTAGTCACTCAGTGGTGTCCAAATCTTTTGCAACCCCATGGATTGTAGCCTGCCAGACGCCTCTGTTCATGGAATTCTCCAGGCAAGGATACTGGAGTGAGTTGCCATTTCTTTCTCCAGGACATCTTCCCAACCCAGAGATAGAACCAATGTCTCCTGCATTGCCAGGCAGATCTTTCACCAATGAGCCACCAAATTTGCCAGCTAACATATAGCTGGGTCAATCAACATTTACACTGATCAACTCTTTGTAATTTTCCACTTTTGCTATGCTTTAGAGCTCTCACTCACCCCCATCACTACTCTCTCATTCTTTCTTTAAAACACCTAGTCACCTCCATACAAGTGGAGTTCAGTTCACACTGGACCCTCTTTCCTGTTGTGATGGTATGATTAAAATTGTTCCTACCACTTTATCTAGGGTCTAACTACACTCACCTTTGACAGAAGCTTATCCTATCTCCTCCACCATTTTAGCTAATATTAGTGAACCAAATATTCTAACAAAATTAGTTGTAATCTGCTTCTAAAGGGTGTTTATGACCATGGTATCAAATGACTGGCATTTTCTATGTGGTTCAATACTTTTTTGCTTACATCCCACCAGAAGCATCAGGCTTATATATGGTTATAATTTGAATAACATGTTAACCAACAATATGCAAAGCACAAAATTTCATAGGCCATTAAAAATTACAAGATCTTTTGGTATTGTGCCAAACAATCTTTTGGTTGATATATAATCCAACTTTATATACGTATTATACTTACCGAAAAGTATATCCTCTGTTCCAATTGAAAAAGTACCAAATCCCATGACCACTTTTTAAAAAGCTTTCCATATTTTAAATATTCATTGTTGTCTATATCTGCCCCTGTGTTTTAGCAGTACACGAGTAAAGAGTAACAATGGCTACTATCACTGGGTGCTAACAGAGTGTGAGGCTCTGTTAAAGACATTCCATGAGAGATTCCCCAGGTGGTCCTGTGGTTAGGAATCCACCTGGCAATGCAGGGGACACAGGTTCAATCCCTGGTCTGGGAAGACTCTACATGCTGCCCGTGTGCCACAACAACCAAGCCCGTGCCCATGAACCGCAACTACTGAGCCCAGGCACCTCAACTACAGAATCACACGTGCTCTAGAGCTTGTGCTCCCCAGCTAGAGAGTAGCCTCTGCTTGCTGCCATCAGAGAAAGTCTGCATCTATCAATGAAGACCCAGCACAGTCAAAAATAAATAAAAATAAAGTCTTAAAAAAAAAAAGACACTCCATGCACTTCCCCTCAAACCCCACCAACAAACGCAGCAAGACTGATACTCCTAAAGATGAGAAAACTGAGGCATAGAGGTTCAACAAATTGCCAAAAAAAATAAGAGCCTGTGAATAATGGAGCCACGATTTGAACCGTAGACTGTTTGGCTGCAAAGTCTGTATCCTTCCTATTATATTTTACAACCAAAGCCTATATAGTCACACACTGAAATGGGGCTTCTTCATAGTTCTCATTTTTAATAACTAGCATATAATCAAAACAAAAGTGAATGTGAGAGAAAATTATACTCAGAGTAAATGTTGTAATTATAAAGAAGAGAAAAAGAAGGAAACAGGCTGTGGCAAAGCAAACTCAGAAGCAATCAGGAGGCTTCTAAGCCTCTCCTTTTCTTCAAAGGAGCTATATTCATTTCTCTGAAAACTCCAGCTTTGGAACTGAAGGTGGCATACTGTGGGAAGACCAAAGAAATTAAACTTTTTTAATCTTATTGATTCCTATTTCTTTCATTCCATCTGCTTCCTTGGCATGGCGAAGGGGGTGACGATCAACGCAGAGTAAGTTGGCTCTGTCAGTCAGAAGAGAGGAACTGACAAACCAGACACGGGCTTGGGAAGGCCTTCCGCGAGGGAGAGAATCTATGCCAGATGACAGGACTCACGGAGAGTCTGACAAAATGCTGCAGACAATCAGGAAGCGTCTGATCCAGATCTCACAGATAATAAGCAGGCTCTTTTCCGTGTGCATGCGCATAGATTTGAATATTTCTGGTCAAGTGCCTCCTTTTTGCATAGAACAGGAAGTATATCACAGCGAAAAACAAAATGGAAGGAGGCAAGAAGGAGGGTCAAAAATAAAGGAGAAGCAAACAAGTTAGTATACAGAAGCCCTGAGAATTTTGAGTCCACAGGGTATAATATAATGTTGTGAGGGGGGAAATGCTTTATAAGTTAATGTTTCTAACGTAATTCCTAGAGTGCAAATAACACTGGAATTTCAGGATTTTTCTATAGATTGGATCCTTCTTTAAAATCATACTGCATTGAGTTGGAGTATGATTTTCTACTGTCAAGTCTATTTTGCAGTTTCTGTAAGGTTGTCTCCAATGTAAACTCTCAGATAGCCATAAAAAATAGATTTTGCACATGAAAGAATCTGAAGCAGATTACTAGCCAGTCTTATGATTAAATTCTATTAAGAGGTATAAATTCTATATGTCCTTAATAAGAGCTTTATGCAGAAGGGGTTTCTACTTTGGCAGAGAAAAGACTAAAATGGAAAAGCAGTTCATCAAAGGAAGCTCATTTTCTTGAGAGCCAAGAGACCCATATATGGCAAAGCTGGAAAATGAATCAATTTTACCATTTCATTGCTCTCCCTACCCCACCCTACCCCTACTGCCATTAAGCTACTATCATTCAGCAAAAGGCAAAAAGTTATCTCTGTTTTCTCCTGGATTTGAAGGTGCTCGTCAAAATAGATGAGAAGTGTCAAGAGCTGCAATCCTCTGAAAGCACAAGACTGATTCAGAAAATCCACACGTGAAAAATTTGATTGTAAAACCTTCTTGAGTTAACCCTTGTAATTCAAGTTTTATGAGTTGTGTCCCTAAAAGAAAAAAAAAAAAAAGAAAGAAAAAGAAAAGGATGGAGTCTCAACCCTGTCTCAACCCCAGTACCTCAGCATGTATCCTCATTTGGAGATAGGGTTTTTACAGATGTGATTAAGTTTAAATGAGGTCCTTAGGATGGATCTCAATCTAGAATGACTTATAAAAAGGAGAAATTGGACAGAAAGAAGTATCACATAGAAAGGATGTCATATGAAGAGACACAGAGAGACACGATTAGCTATTGGCCAAGGATAGAGGCTTTAAAGAGCTCTTTCCCTCACAGCCCTGAAAGAATCAATACTGCCAACACCCCGACTTCAGATTTCTAAACTTCAGAACCATGAGACAATAAATTTCTATTGTTCAAACCACTCAATCTGTGGCACTTTGTTATCAGAGCTCTAATAAATCAATGTAGATTTTGCTTTGAGGAAGTAGAATACTACTATAACACATAAAATGTATACATGCTTTGGAATAGGGTATACATGGAAGGGGAAAGAGTTCTGAGGCACGCGATAGGAAGAACCTAAAATGTCTTGAAGAGAATGTTGTTAGAAATGTGAATGTTCAAAGTGCTTTGGTGAAGTTTCAGGGGCTTTCCTTGTGGGTCAGATGGTGAAGAATCTGCCCGCGATGTGGGAGACCTGAGTTTGATCGCTGGGTCAGGAAGATCCCCTGGAGAAGGGAATGGCTACCCACTCCAGTATTTTTGCCTTGAGAATTCCATGGACAGAGGAGCCTGGTGGGCTATACAGTCCATGGGGTCACAACACGAAAGTTGGACACAATTGAGCAGCTAACACTTTCACTTTTTCACAGGAGGAAATGAGGAACATGTTTTTGGAAGGATCTTGTTATAAAGCAGTAGACTTGACTGAATTGTATTCTGTGCAACAGAAAGTAGAGCTTATAAGTGATGAACCTGGATAATTACTTGAAGAGATTGCTAAGCAAGGGGCTGAAGGCTCAGATTGGTTTCTCCTTGCTGCTTCTAGTAAAACTCAAGAGGAGAAAGATAAATTGAAAAGGAAGAAGAAACCACAACTTGATTGGGAAAATAGCCTTCCATCCATGTTGAAAAAACAAAAAACAAAAAAACCAGGATACTCTGGAGAAATGTCAAGGGTGTGGCTAGACAATTCACTTCAGTTCAGTCGCTGAGTTGTGTCCGACTCTTTGCAACCCCATGGACTGAGCACGCCAGGCCTCCCTGTCCATCACCAACTCACAGAGTTTACTCAAACTCATGTCCATTGAGTCAGTGATGCCATCCAACCACCTCATCCTCTGTCATCTCCTTCTCCTCCCACCTTCAATCTTTCCCAGCATCAGGGTCTTTTCCAATGAGTCAACTCATCGCATCAGGTGGCCAAAGTATTGGAGTTTCAGCTTCAGCACCAGTCCTTCCAATGAATATTCAGGACTGATTTCCTTTAGGATAGACTGATTGGATCTCCTTGAAGTCCAAGGGACTCTCAAGAGTCTTCCCCAACACCACAGTTCAAAAGCATCAATTCTGTGCTCAGCTTTCTTTATAGTCCAACTCACATCCATACATGACTACTGGAAAAACCATAGCCTTGACTAGATGGACCTTTGTTGACAAAGTAATGTCTCTGTTTTTTAATACGCTGTCTAGGTTGATCATAACTTTTCTTCCGAGGAGTAAGCGTCTTTTAATTTCATGGTTAGACAACTACTTACAGAAGAGATGAAGTATGGGACTTGTGGATCCAAGCAACCATCTCACTAGAAACACCTCCAATCTGGACTGACAGGGACAGAACCAGGACGAAAGGAAGGAAGGCTATCAAATTTCTGGGATTCTCCAAGCAAGAAATGAACTAATAGAGTGATTTGGCTGCAAACATGTCTTAGCGTTCAAGAAAGAGAAGAGTGACCTCGAAGGCTATTCAGAGGCTAGTGGTCACTGCCACCAAGGGCCCACAGGACAGGCTTGGGGGTAGAACTGACTTCTTAGTTCCAGAGGCAGGGCCACCTCCTCCTTTCAACGTGGGAAAGCTAGCCTCACTGTCATTCTCAGCTTCCTGCTCCCAACTTCTGTTTCTCTAGTCTCACTTCCAGTAACCCAAGTTCAAAACATAGCATCAATTACTCCTTTCCTTTTATTCATATTTAATTAGGACCTGGTCCTGTTGATTCATTCTTCACAATCATTCTGTGGTGAAGATATGTTTTTGTCCATTTAGTACTAAAAAGCATTCTTAACTAGTTTCATGACATTATACTAAGAACTTCATGTGGTTTTTTATTTTTAATATTTATAACAGTGCAATGAGATGGCATGCTATTCGTATTCATTTTACAGGTCAGGAAATTGAGGCTCAGAGAGATATCAAATGACTGTATTTGCCCAAGGTCACATAGTGATGAAGTGTCAGGGCAGAGACTGGGACCAGATCTTCCTGAGCCCTAAACCACAGCCTTCAATGACACATTCCCTCCTTTAAAACATTTCTCATTTGTGTTTCTTCCTTTCCATTCCCACTGTTACCAGCCTAAGTTTCCTAATCCCTCACCCTTTTATTACAGCAAAAGTCTTGTATTTCTCTCCAATGCCTGTCCCTCCTTCCAACATGTCTTTTTTCATCTCATCTTTGAAAAAAAAAAAAGATCATTCCTTAGCTCACATACTTTCTGTGACTTCTCATTGCCTGTAGGATAAAGACAAAATGTCATAAACTGGTATCTCACAATATCTTTACTCATCATACCACCTGTTAAAACCTTGGCCAATCTGAATGGCCCATCTCTTTGTGAAAGCCTGTCTGTTAAACACTGATCTGAGCATTTCACTTAGAGAAATGTTGTCTCTCTTGAAAATTCTAACTGATGCCAGACTTTGTAGGTCAACTCCTGAGACTGAAATCATCGTCTTGCCTCAAAACTGCCTCTCCCAGAGTTCTCTGTCCACCTGCCAACCACTTACCATTCACTTTAAATCCTGATGCTGCCTTTGACTCCTCTTCCTTTCCAGTTATCTGCTGCTGAATTCTATTGTTCATTCTGCCACCAAAGTTCTCTCCATCTATGCCTTCCTCTCCATTGTCATTTTTCAGTTCTCATCCATGCCCTTTGGACTTGAGAATCACCATCAGATTAAGTTTCCAGTCCCCAATAAACAAAGATGGACAGGACAGAGGGGCCAGAAGAGGGAAGATTACAACAGCCTTCCTGGAAGGAGCTAGGCCTAGAGAGGATGAGAGAGACAAAATCCACATCGGCTGGGTGTGGGGGCTGAGAAGGAGAAGTGATGGGAGGTGCTGAAAGCTTGAATATGAGGAAATTGAAGAGAAAAAAACCAAGGTAGGAGAAAAGTGGCTGGGATTGTGACTCTGATCTGTTTAATTTCCTTTTGTAAGTAGAGCAAAGTTTGGCAATCTTTTAAAATTACATTCTGGCTGTTAGCACTGCTTCACTGACATAGCTGTCTTCTCTGAACCAAGATGGATAACTTTTCTAGCACTGCTTTCTCCATAGCTTAGCTCTCAAATGGCTACTAAACCTGCCTCTGCTTGACAGTCAAGACTCTGAACCAGTGACTCCAGCCCGCCATTCCGGGCTGTTCTCCGTCTCTCAGGTCCCACCAGTAGCTGACTTCCCACATGTGTCTTCCCACACTTTTCTCCCTCTGAAACTATCTACCTTCAGCCTTTCAAAGTCTTCTCCATTCCTCAGAGTCTAAGGAAAGTGCCATTTCCCCAGTTCCCACATCTGGAAGTGCTTTTGTTCCATCCTTTGAACACAGACAACACTTTTCTTTATCTTTTTAACCATTTCTTTTTTAATCCTGGCTGTCTCAAACTGGAATCTTCACCTATCTTACCTTCTCACTAGAAAATACACAGCCCTAAAAATGAGGACTAAGTTTTGCTCATCTTGATACATTTAACCAGTCATCTTGCCCAAAGTAGATACTCTATACATATTTACCAAAGCGAATGACACTGAATCCCAATGGCCTTCCTTGTTTTTTCCCCGTTATTAGGCATTGGGGTGAGTTGTCCCCAAGATTTTTGCACGGGAAAACTTTTCATGGAAAATCTTAGCCTCTTTGTTATAGAGGAAGCATCAATTCAAAAGCACAAAGTGACACAGTCTGAACTTAGAATATATCCTGGGGCCCAGACCAAAGAAAGAGACAAATTTAAAGTTGTACAAACCAACAGTGGGAGGACCGTCTATACTTAGTGACTAGTCTGTCAGAGTGAAAAACCTCAAGTGGGTTGTAAATATAGGGTTGATTCTTTGGAAGATTTTTCTTCTATTTGCTGATTCAGCTGCTACAATCAAGAGATTTTGTTGTTGTTCAATTTTACTTAAGGCAGACTAAATCAACTGATTTCATGTTTATTCTTGATTTTTGTTTTTCTTACCTTGGCTAAACTCTGTGTTTTACAAGGCCCTTTCAGTTTCAGGGATCAGAAATACACTTTTATTCTTTTAAGCCATTTACCCCTTTGCTTATGTCTCCCTGGAAAACCAACTAATTTGTTACACAACGTGATTTTTTTTTCATTTGTAGGAATCCATAGAACCCTTGCCTTCCAACATTCCAGGTGATGACACTGATGGATTTCCGCCAGCATTGATTAGGGCCTATTGTGACTTCACGTCTGCACAGCATGGATGGAAATGGCTCACTGGTTGGTACAAAGTGGTTGTTTAACATTTTGTATTCCCAAATACACCAGTATAATTCCTTTCATGATTCTCATTCTCTAGAAATAGAAGGGAATATTGAAGGCATATCTTTCATAGGATTGCTCATTTCAGGAAATCCAGACAATCTTGTGTTTACTTATGTATGATGACCTTAAATGGGGAAATTAGCGAGACAACAATGATTAAAGTTTCCCAAGCACTGGTTGGGGCAGAGATTTTAAAAGGCTTTCTCCCAGAGCTACATGATATGGTCATTAGGCATTTAGGGGAATAACTAAAAGATTAGACAAAGCAGGCCAGCACTCATCTACCAGCCCCCCTACCTCTCACTGAAGTTCTAGGCCAAAAAAAAGGAAAAGTAAAAGAAAGAGCCTTTTGGGGACCACCATGTATTCACTTCCAACAACCTATGTACTTCTTGAACAATGGCTTACCTTCCCACCTTCTACCCATCTCTCCAAATAATGATCTTCCAAACCTATGGTGCTGGCTTTTGACAATTCATCCCCATTGCAGGCACTCACATATGTACACACATTCACACACACACACACACACACACACACAACACACACGGTTTTTCTTTCATATTTGGATTTACAGAAGGGTCAAAGGGAAAAGAGAGGAAAGACAAAAAAAAAAAAACCTCCAGTAAGTTTGATCTAAACAAAATGGTTATTCAAATGGGTCCCCTACTAATTTCACAAAGATGCGTGATAATATACAACATATGGCTTTAACTACATTTTTTAATATTAGAAATTGAATGCACATTTTAAGACACAAGTTTTGCTGATATGCTGTTGATAATACAGGCGAACTATTTTCCATTTGTTTCTAATTATCTTAAAGACAGCCTGGGGATCATTTACCCACGGTTTAAGAGCACTCAGATAAGTCCACAGATGCAACAAGCGAGCATGTGTGTCAGCTACTGCAATGGGGCTACGTGAGGGCTGCTTAGCCAAGACTATCCTCTTATGTCTGAAACCACTAGATACGGTCCCTAAGGTCCACCAATCCTGCAAAATAAAATCCTTCCTTTGTCAACATTTGTAGGGTATGGGCTCTGGAGCCAGACTGCCTGGCTCCACTGTTTAACTAGCTGGGTGACATTGGGCAAGTTAGTTAACCTCTCCTTGCCTCAACTTCCTCATCTGAAAAATGGGGATATGTGTGCCCTCATCTGAAAAATGGGGATATGTGTGCCATATGATCATCATGAAGATGAAAACACCCAGAATGGTGCCCAGCCATCAAAACAGCCTGCTAATTGATCTGGCCCTACCTTAAACTCTCTGCTTCATCTCTCTCTGCCTCCCCACCCTTAACTCTTTTTTCCTGAATTTTGCCAGCAAAATTGCTTCCAAGTCTTCCAAAATGAGTCCTCTTACCTCTCTGGGAGCATTTTCTTCTCTCCCGGCTAACTCATCCACTCCCTCCAGTCTGAGATCCATGGTCCTCACCTATGTGAGCTCCCTGGGTTTCCTATTATAGTGTATAACACACCATTTTAACACTAATTGGTGTGCATCCACTGGACTCTAATTTCTGAAGGAAGGATTGTATCTACCTTGTTCATTATTGCAATCCCACCTTGTAAAAAAGTACTTTGCACTGGAATTGCCTGGATTCTTTTTTCCTTTGCAAAGCAGAAAAAAACTCTTCCTCCTTCAGTGTACCCATCTGTAATAGATAATAATGTAGAGGAGGTGGGGGAGAATTATATACTTACTGGAGAGCATTTTTAAATTTTATTCCATCTTGAAATTTGATGAACTCTCTCAATCTGAAAATTCACGTGTTCCTGCAGCTTATGGATTTACTCATACACATACACCCATGCAGGTCACATGTATACGTGTGTGCTTAGTCGCTCAGCCATGTCTGACTCCTTTAACTCCATGGACTGTAGCCCACCAGGCTCCTCTGTCCATGAGGATTCTCCAGACAAGAATACTGGAATGAGATACCATGTCCTCCTCCAGGGGTTCTTCCCAACCCAGGGACCAAACCCAGGTCTCCTGCCGTGCAGGTAGATTCTTTACCATCTGAGCCACCAGGGAAGACCAAAGTGAAAGTTGCTCAGTCATGTCTGACTCTTTGCGACCCAGACCAGAATACTGGTGTGGGTAGCCATTCCCTTCTCCAGGGGATCTTCCTGACCCTGGCATCAAACCCAGGTCTCCCACACTGCAGGCAGATTCTTTACCATCTGAGCCACCAGGGAAGCACATATGCATATTCTACCAGTATTGCTCCATTTCTACTTCTTCCTTTTTCTCTTTGAGCAATGCTTATTATTGGTTTATTATATATCCTGGATTTGTCTTCCTTGTCTCTTATGCTATCTTTCACTCATGATTTTAATTTCTTTCACTTCATTTTTTTTTTTTGCCATGTATTTAAAATCATTCCTCTATTTGAACTTCCAGATCACTAATTTTCTTTTCAGTGGTAAGAATTCTCTTCTTCCCTTCCACTAATTAATTGCTTTCATTTGAAAATTATGGTTTTACTCTTCTCATCATTTTCGAAAGCATTGCTAGAGCATTCTAAATTCTTTTGTTTTTCTTTCTTCATTTCATTATTCAAGTGCTCTTCTTTAACTCTTCCTCCATTCACGGCTACTCCATCTCTATCTTTCAAGTAACTGAGTTCCCTTTGCTTCCTCCTGTCAGCTCACATCATGGGGTGGGTACATGAGTACCAAGCAGCTTGGGATTCTGGAGTCTGGGGCAGTGCTCACTGACTGAGCAAAAACGTAGAAGTTTCTTCTCTTGGAGATTGATCATGAAGTGCCAACGGCCAGCTAAGGAGCTCTGCACTGAGAGCTCAGGCCTCAACCAACTTCTATAGGATTTGCTTTCTCCCCTCTAGGCTCCAACAGCAAAACTCCCCCTCTACACACATCGTGCGCATGCACACACACACACAAACGCCAATGGCAGTGGAAACATCAGCACTCAGAACCTGCAACCCCGAGACCCCCAGATCTTGACCTTAAGGATTTCCGATCTTGGAAGACTGAGTTCTTCCAACCTGAGTATATCCTGCAGGGTTCTCCGAGGCAATTGGCAGTTGTGAGTGTGTGTTCAGGCTACCATTTCCCATTTTTTCATTTTAAAATTATCTGAGGGGAGGAGGGTAGAAAAGGGCCATGACAAAGGCTTTTATATAGAAAAAGTTTTGACACTCAGAAAAGTTGACATGCTTAAAGTTGAAACAACCAATTAGTGGCAATTTCCAATTTCTGAGAGAAAACTACAAAATTAAGCTTCTCTGAAGTTTAGTAAGATATCCTGTAAAGACATCCAAGTTCATATGGGAAAAATTAGCTTGAAGCTTGATGTACTCTTTGAAATATAGCATGGCTGCCCCAAACACTGAAGAGAGCGGCAGCATGGTGATGAAGAGCATAAACTCAGGGTAGGTCATGTATCCTCACTGCCTGTTTCATCACCCGTCAGAGGGGGGCTAATAATAGTAATCATCTCATACAATCATGTGCAGTTAATATTTGTTTAGAATAGCATTGGTATATAATAAATGCTGTAAAAGTGTTTGTTAAACTAAAATAAGATAAAATATAATAAGTCCAATATTAATATTTAAACCTGTGAACACTATAGGAAATGTTTGACATCTGGGACATCATTCATTTTTTTATCTTTTAAAAATATCTGCCCCGACAAGTGGGTTTACCACTGCCTGTTCAAAAATGATTCTCTGAGAGAAGCAACCACACTTAAGGCACAGACAGTCCTGGAATGCCTAGTTTCCAATGAGAGGAAAGAGGTGGAAACTTCTATTTTACGTTGTTTTCCTCAAGGCATATGTTTTTGCTATAGTCCATTTTCAACTTTACAGTAGGATACCAGTACATTTATTACTTAGATAATATTAGAAATGGCCTCAAGTTTCACATGTTGTAGAGATCGGCATGCTCTGGAGACACAGCACAGGTGAATTGTCCAGGTGCCCATTTACAAGCAGTGGCTCAGGCAGTGAAGAATCTGCCTGCAATGCAGGAGACCCGGGTTCGATCCCTGGATAGGGAAGATCCTCTGGAGAAGAAGCTACCCACTTCAGTATTCTTGCCTGGAGAATTCCATGGACAGAGGAGCCTGGTGGGCTACACGCCATGGGGTGGCAAAGAGGTGGACACGGCTGAGTGATTAACACTTTCACTTTTTCACACACATTCATGCAGTTGCTCTATTAGATTCTGACAGAAGCGTACACGCAAATGAACCACCTTGCTGTCTGGTTCCAATTCTCCAGCCACAAAGATGAGAGGGAAACATCAGAATTTGAACACTGACAGAAACACCAAGCGTCCTGGTGATTAAATCATTGTCTAACAACAAGAATAAAGGCTAATGTTTATTGAGGTGTCTTGATGAGCATGTTACATGCAGGATTTCATTTAATTTTCTAACAAGTAGGGTTTAATACTTTACTTCTCTGATTACCACTTAGCTCTTTATAGCCTCTTGGGGTGACTGTATAGATCCTATTCCTAAAAACCAGGAAACAAAGCAACTAAGTCCATTTAATTCAGTCTTCATAATTTTGATAAGTGTGTTAGTGTTAGTCGCTCAGTCGTGCCCGACTCTTTGCAACCCCATGGACTGCAGCCCTCCAGGCCCCTCTGTCCATGAGATTTTCCAGGCAAGGATACTGGAGTGGGTTGCCATTTCCTTCTCCAGGGGATCTTCCCAACCCAGGGATCGAACCTGGGTCTCCTGCACTGCAGGCAGACTCTTTACCAACTGAGCTACAAGGGAAGCTAAATGACAACAAGTTATGTGCTCAGTCGCTCAGTTACATCCAACTCTTTGAGATTCTCTGGACCGTAGCCCGCCAGGCTTCTCTGTCCATGGGATTCTCCAGGCAAGGATACTTGAGTGGGTTGCCATGCCCTCTTCCAGGGGATCTTCCTGACTCAGGCATCAAACCTGTGTCTCCTGATCTCCTGCACTGCAGGCGGATTCTTTGTGTGTGTTAGTCACTCAGTTGTGTCCGACTCTTTGCAACTCCATGGACTGTAGCACGCCAGGTTCCTCCCTCAATAGGATTTTCCAGATAAGAATACTGGAGTGGGTTGCCATTTCCTTATCCAGGGGATCTTTCTGACCCAGGGATTGAACCCAGGTCTCCTGCAATGCAGGCAGACTCTTTAACATCTGACTCACCAGAGAAGCCTGCATCGCTGGCGGATTCTTTATCGCTGAGCTATCAGGGAAGCCCCAAATGAAAACAAAGGTTTGGGATAAAAATGTGGTTTTGATCTGTGCTGAGAGGGATGTTAAACAGTTCAGTATAAATGATCAACTATGAACTGCTGAACAAGCTTCAATCAGCTGTATAATTCACACAAAACATTCAGCTTGATCCAGACAACCAAGGACAACATAGTATTTATCCTACTTGATCCAGAGTGGAAGCACTGACTCATTACATTCACTGTCAGCCTTCTATGTTACATAATGTCATATGGAATCCAGTTCAAAGATAGTCTTTTGATAACATTAAAAAAAAGAAAAAACAGTCCAGGCTCATGCATTTGAGAGAAAATAAATGTGTCTGACATGCAGAACCAGGGAGGAGTTTGAGGCAACAGGAAATTTGGATTTTCAAATCTACGCCATTGCCCAGGTCTTGACCTTAACCTTCTGTCTCCCACTGGCAAAGGGAACCAGAGCATTCTGCCTCACATAACACGAGAAGCCACTCTTCTGTGTGAAATTCCCCCATCAATTTTGCAGAGGTGTTCTGCCATTATCATAGTCCAGGTAGGCAGTTGTCATGAAGCATTAGAGCTGAAAGGGGCTGACAGCATAACTGCGGGCGAGCTCGGGGCTCAGCCCGGTCCCGCACCTGCCACCTGCTCAGGCAGGAGTGGCCTCTGTCAAGACCCTGCCTGGCAAGAGCCTTCAGGAATCACTTTGTATCAGTGCCCTTCATTGACAGCACGCTGGAGGGCAGCCTGTCTAGCAAAAGAAGGACAGAAACCTTTGCCAGCCACCTGCCTGCCCCCATATGGTGGCCATTTAAAAACCTGTCACTTTCATAAAAAAGCTCTCGAATTATTCATTCATCAAGTACAGTTTTGACTGGTCCAACTGCTTCACTGTACGATCACCTAATTCTGTGGCTTGAAGAACTTCATTTTCGCAGATATTACTAAAGAAGAGATTGTTTAAATACACCTGGGTGAGCAAGCCAAGTCAATTTTGCATCCCAGGCTCCCAGTGCTCTGAGGATGGTGTTCCTGGGGATCAAGAGTAATTTCACACCCACAGATTCCAAAGACTGCCCGGGAGTCTTCCTCATCATTCATGGAAGGAAGGTCTGAGCAGCCGCGGTACCTGGTTTTTTCACTGTCCAGATTCAGAGGCAAAGAATTAACAGGATAGGAGATGGTGTAGTCTATTCAAAGCCATAATTTAAAAAAAAAAAAAAAAAACCCTGAGTGTGTATCCTAGAGATCACCAGATTTCAGGAAATGTAACAGTGGAAAACAAAGGCATCAGGAAATCCGTTACTACTTGCATGCATGTCAAAATTTTACCAATATTTTCTTTTAAATTAGATTCATGAGATAATGTAAGTATATGGCAATGTTTCCATGGACATGCTAAAGTTTTCTTCCTTATAAATATTTCCATGTTTTCCAAATATCACCCCTAAGTATCATGTAAATTTCATGACGCTAGGGGTCTTCATATGTCTTATACAAAACTGGAATTCCAGGGCCTGAACAACAATTGGCATGTAAGAGATGCTCAATAAACATTTGGTGGAAAACTGGACAAATAAATGCAAAAAGGAATGAATGAATGAATGACATCTAGAGAAAGCACTGAATGTCTTATGACATCAATTCAGTTCAGTTCAGTCGCTGTCATGTCCGACTCTTCGCGACCCCATGGACTGCAGCACACTAGGCTTCCTTGTCCGTCAGTGACTTTGGAGACCAAGAAAAGAAAGTCTGCCACTATCTCCATTGTTTCCTCATTTAGTTGCCATGAAGTGATGGGACCGGATGCCATTATCTTAGTTTTTGAATGTTGAGTTTTAAGTCAGCTTTTTAAAAAAAATTAGTTAATTTATTTTAATTGGAGGCTAACTACTGTACAATATTGTAATGGTTTTTGCCATACATCGACATGAATCAGCCACGGGCACACATAACTCTCCTCTTTCACTTTCATCAAGAGCCACTTTAGTTCCTCTTCACTTTCTGCCATAAGGGTGGTATCATTTGTATACCTGAGGTTATTAATATTTTTCCTGGCAATCTTAATTCCAGCTTGTGCTTCATCCAGCCTGGCGTTTTGCATGATGTAGTCTGCATATAAGTTAAATAAGCAGGATGACAATATACAGCCTTGAAGTACTCCTTTCCAATTTGGAACCAGTACGTTGTTCCAAATCCAGTTCAACTATCGCTTCTTGATCTGCATAGAGATTTCTCAGGAGGCAGAAGAGGTGGTCTGGTATTCCCATCTCTTGAAGAATTTTGCAGGTTGTTGTGATTCACACAATCAACGGCTTTAGCATAGTCAATGAAGCAGAAGTAGATGTTTTTCTGGAACTATCTTTCTTTTTCTATGATCCAACAGATGTTGGCAGTTCGATCTCTGGTTCCTCTGCCTTTTCTAAATCCAGCTTGAACATCTGGAAGTTCTCGGTTCACATACTATTGAAGCCTAGTTTGGATAATTTTGAGCATTACTTTACTAGCGTGTGAGATGAGTGCAATTGTGTGGTAGTTTGAACATTCTTTGTCACTGACTTTCTTTGGGATGGGAATGAAAACTGACCTTTTCCAGTCCTATAGCCACTGCTGAGTTTTCCAAATTTGCTGATGTATTGAGTGCAGCACTTTAACAGCATCCTCTTTTAGGATTTGAAATATCTCAGCTGGAATTCCATCACCTCCACTAGCTTTGTTCATAGTGATGCTTCCTAAGGCCCACTTGACTTTGCACTCCAAGATGTCTGACTCTAGGTGAGTGATCACACCATCGTGGTTACCTGGGTCATGAAAATCTTTTTTATATAGTTCTCCTGTATATTCTTGCCACCTATTCTTAATATCTTCTGCTTCTGTTAGGTCCATAGTCTCTGTCCTTTATTGTGACTTTTAAAAATTTTTGCAGAGATTATGATAGAAGAGATTGAGTGAAGTTGGATAACGAGAGTAATTAAGTTTTTTTTTTTTTTTTAACTTTTAGTTTTGGTACATTTTGGTTCCAGATTTAATTCTTTTTAAAAAATATTGCAGTAAGAATGAACAAAACAGGCACATTTGCTGTTTGAATGGAATGCTCATTTTACATGCCCCATCTGACAAAGAAGTGTTTTAAATGGCAGGTAGGTGAGAATTCACCTCCTTTGCTCTAAAACCAACTGTTAATCACAGGTTCTTTCTCCTCACTCTCTTCCTGCCAGTCTCATCTATTCCGCTTTCTTCCACTGATACCTGTGCTCAGAAGACCTCCACCCTAGGGCTCTCTTGTGAGACGGGGCTCTTCTATATAACTGCTTCCTAGACCTCTAGCTCCACCTGGGGGTCCCACAGACCCTCAAATGCAACAGTCCCAAACTGAACTCCGGAACACCCAGCCGAGTGAGCTCTTCCTCCCCCGCCTTCCACCCCAATGAACAAGGCACCAACATCAGCCAATCCAGAAATCTAGAGATACCCAACATCCCTCTCAGACTTCACCTCCCATACCACACCACCAATCCCAGTGGATTCTAAACCCTTAACCTCTCACTCATCCTCTCCTCTTTTTTTGCTATAACTACTAACTCAGTTAAGGCTTTAATTATCTTCACCGGGATTATTGCAAGTCTCTCGCTGGATTCCCTGCTTCCAGTTTTGCCTGGGTGATTTTTATAAAATGAAAATGTGCACATTACCCCACCTCTCCACACAGCTTGGCTTAAAACATCCCCACTGTCTCATGGGATAAGACTGAACTCCATCATCTCCCCTGAAGTGTTGGAATGAGAGAGGTACTCAAAGAGAGGCACTCAGACAATATTGGGACTGCTTGCTAAAAAAACTTCACCTGGTACACTAACTCACAAAAGGTCTAAGTGCTTCTAAAATTTTGCCATGAGAAAGTGTTGGTCAGACCCTTATGATTTCTTGCTTGGACCAGCAAAATACCTTCTGAACTGTCTTGCCTTCCATCCTTCTCCTAATCCATTCTCCACACTACTGTCAATGAATTTCCTCAAACTCAAATAGGTTCACATCAAAGCCCTACTTAAAGTCTTCAGTAGCTCCCCTTCTTCTACCTGGTTCTTGAATCCTGAATTCAAGGATTCTTCCCCCAGTGTAAGGCACGGCACAATTCACAACTTCCTGTTGGATATAAGTATTAGCAAATTGCAGATCGGGATGACTAAATGTTTAATGGTTAAGGGAGAACAGACGGGTTTAAAACAGCAACAGCAAGCATCAGCCTGTTGGAGGCCATCACTCAGGTGACATGAGTTTGGGGCATGTGGTGAAGGTTGCAGGCCTTGCATCTTTGCTCTCCCAAATTTAAGCATCAGGGAGTGACTGGGAAACTATCGGCTTTCGATAGCATGGTTCAAATTCTGGCCCCACCTATGTATACTGCTGCTGTTCCTGATGCTCAGTCTCTTCAGCTGTGTCTGATTCTTTGCAACCCCCATGGACTATAGCCTGCCAGACTCCTCTGTCCATGGGATTCTCCAGGCAAGAATACTAGAGTGGGTTGGCATGCCCTCCTCTAGGGGATCTCCCCGACCCAGGGATAAATCCCGTGTCTCCTGCATCTCCTGAATTGGCAGGCAGATTCTTTAACACTGAGCCACAGTATGATCATGCACAAATGCCTTACTCTCTCTAAGCTTTGGTTACTTGCCTATAGGTGGAGATCATAATTCCTATATCTTAGTAATTTTGGCGATAAGGCTTCCCTAGTGACTCAGGAGGTAAAGAATCCATGTGCAATGTAGGAGACCTAATTTCAAATGACCTAATTTCAATGGGTCAGAAAGATCCCCTAGAGAAGGGAATGACAACCCACTCCAGTATTCTTGCCTAGAAAATCCCATGGACAGAGGAGCCTGGTGGGCTACAATCCATGGGATCGCAAAGAGTCAGACATGACTAAAGTGACTAACACTTTTAACACACATGCTCTTTTCAAAAGAGACCAAACTCATCTTCTCTTAGTAATACAATAAGCAGACCCATTCTGATAACTTACCTCAAATTTAAAAGAAATTATAGCTTCTTTCTACTGCAAGCTACTATTAAAATGAAACAAGTAAGCAAAAATAACAACAAAAATGTTTAGCCCTCAACTGGAGGGAAGATTTTAAGGTTCTGAAGGATAGGCTTTTTTTTTATTTGTTTGAGTTCCCTTCTCTTCTTGGGATGCTGGGATGTGAGAGACAGGCTGAAATTGATGTTATAAGGAGGTCATGTGACAGAAGGAGGGAACTCCAAGGGAAGGAAACCCTGTTTTTAATTCTTTTAAATCCTTAAGGTCAGCTCCAAATAGGGAGCCGGAATAACTCAGCCAAACTGGCAGTGACTAGGAAGTGACCCGGAGAAGGCAATGGCACCCCACTCCAGTACTCTTGCCTGGAAAATCACATGGACGGAGGAGCCTGGTAGGCTGCAGTCCATGGGGTCGCTAAGAGTCGGACATGGCTGAGCGACTTCACTTTCCCTTTTCACTTTCATGCATTGGAGAAGGAAATGGCAACCCACTCCTGTGTTCTTGCCTGGAGAATCCCAGGGACGGGGGAGCCTGGTGGGTTGCCCTCTATGGGGTCGCACAGAGTTGGACACGACTAAAGCGACTTAGTAGCAGCAGCAGCAGCAGGAAGTGACCCTAGCCAGGTAGCAAATTACTAGTTAATAGAATCAAGTCACCTTTATCGCAACCCCCAGCTGAGCTCCACGTTTGCTTGCCACTGAAGCATGGTAGAGAGAGTGTCCTCAGAGGAATCACCTCCCACAGTGGCTGGCTCCAGTTTAAAGTTTGGATGGAAGGTATTTAGATAAACTAATAATTGCACAGGGATGTGGTTTGCTCTGGAGAAGTCAAGACTGTGTTTAAATGTCTGAAATTCCTGGTGTCGCTAATAATTGTAACCTCTGCTTCAATAAAACACACAAATAATTTTACTGAAATATTTCCAATCAAAAGGTATTATTTTTGGTTTAAAACAGATGCAGCCTTTGGTACTTAAAAGGAGGATGTCTGGATGGATTTACCTCTGCTTTAAGGGAAACAAAACTCCTGGAACTTTAGCTAAGGCCCTAAATCTGAGAAGCATCTATGGGAGCAGTGGCAGGTTACCAGTGTGACAATGGTGCCATTCTCAGCACAGCAAGTGCTGTGAGATCCACTTGAGGGGCTGGATGGAATATAAGTCGGCAGTTCAAAGGGAAATCACTGCTATTTTTGAACATTTAATAATTATCAGGCTGGGTATTGGCCTTTCCTGGTGGCTCAGCTGGTAAAGAATCTGCCTGCAGTACAGGAGACCCTGGTTCAATCCCTGGGTCAGAAAGATCTCCTGGAGAAGGGAACGGCAACCCACTCCACTATTCTTGCCTAGGAAATCCCATGGACAGAGGAGACTGATGGGCTATAGTCTATGGGGTTGCAAAGAATTGGATACAACTGAGTGACTAATATTTTTACTCTCTCTCTCAGGTACAGATGATGAAACTGAATCCCAAAAAGGTTTTAGTAATGAACTCAAAAACCTTCACCTATTAAGTGTAGAACTGGGATTTGAACCCTGGGCTGTCTACACATAAGACCTAAAACTTTGGATTCTATCATATAACCTCCTTAGGGAATCATAAAGAGCTAACTCCAAACAAAGGGGTACCTGGAATCAACCTGTCAGGGTTCAAATATCTGCTCGATCATTCACTATCTGTGACCAAGATGGAGAAGAGTCTAGCCTTAATTTCCTCAGAATATCACGTCCCTCAGAATACAGTAGGAACAAATTTAGTACCTATGAAGCAGTGTGTGTGTGTGTGTGTGCGCGCGCGCGCACGCGTGTGTGTATGTGTGTGTTAATCGCTCAGTCATGTCCGACTCTTTGTGACCCCATGGACTGTAGCCCACCAGGCTCCTCTCTCTGTCCACGGAATTCTCCAGATAAGAATACTGGAGCAGGTAGCCATTCCCTTCTCCAGGGGATCTTCCCAACCCAAGGGTGGAACCCAAGTCTCCTGTGTGACAGGCAGATTCTTTACTATCTGAACCACTAAGGTACTATATGTAAATGAGAAGAGATAGTTAACATACAAGGTTCAGGGCTATGCCTCTAGCTTCTTGCCCGGATCCAGACACTCAAGATGTCAAGTCATCAGGCAAGCAAATTGGTTTCTCTCTTTAGCCCAGCCTATCAGGCAGGACTTTTGGGTTAGCCCAGATACCATTCTCTCAACCCTAACGGATAACCCAACCCTCCACTAAATACCCTGCAGATGCTTCATCCACCTCAGATTAATAAATCATGTACCACATGTTACACTGAGTTGTCCACCTAAGCATACCCTGAAGAACACTCCTCAGAGGCTGCAAACTCTTCAGCCAGTAGTAGTAACTCACATTTCTTTAGTATTTCACATCGTGCTGGAGTACACCCATAAAAATTTGCTGGTACATGTGGAAAACATTAGTTATTATGTGGATTCAGGCAAAAGGTAGTATCCAAATAAATCAGATTGATGCTTTATCTAACCACCACTAAAGCAAAGCCTGAATGCAACATTTTCTGGCTGCAGACAAGGCTTAATATAAAAAAACAATCACCCCAACTGGAAAGAACTAAAGTCTTTAGGTACGGTAGTGCTTTCTTCTTAGCCAAAAATAAATGTACACTAGCATTATAGAAGTTAATATCTTGCATGGGATGTATTAAACAAAGATAAGCTACACAGCAATTGTATGGAATTATGAAAAATTAGCCAGTGGAATAAAAGAAATTCTTCCTTTTTTAAGTTAATCATTAACATTTCTCCAGGAAACAAACAACTGAGACTATTGTCTTATTTCCAAAGGTTGCCCAGGGGTGAGTAAAAAAGCTAATTTCATTAGATGCAATACATAATCCAAGGGTGGTCATACAATCACTGCCTGCATCTGCGCCTGACCATAAAAATACCTCAAGGACTAGGAAGTTTCAAAGTAAATGTAAAAATAGGATACATGAGGACATTTTCACACAGTGGTTAAATATGTATATATTTCAATAAAATGCACAACTAGTGTATTCATCATTTATGAAAGCCAATTGGCTATTATTCA
This sequence comes from Capra hircus, assembly GCF_001704415.2. Classification (NCBI taxonomy): domain Eukaryota; kingdom Metazoa; phylum Chordata; class Mammalia; order Artiodactyla; family Bovidae; genus Capra; species Capra hircus. The sequence goes on along the minus strand of NC_030809.1, from coordinate 48,121,064 downwards.
ATGCATGTCAGATGTCAAGAGGGTAGAAACCTACTTCCTTTTAAATGCTGTTTTTGCATTCTTAAAACAAGAAGCAGAGAAACTTTGGGAATAATACATTATACACAATAATCAAGTAAAGCAGCAAGAGTGGGGGAAAATCAGAATAAGAAAATCAGGATTTAAAAGGAGAGATCTTTCCATATTTTCTCTCAAAGTTACACAGTCAATAAAGTTATGGGTTAAATGTTTTTCATTGCTAAATGTTATTAAATTCCAATAAATTTTATAGCTATCAATATAGCACCTTATAATATAAGGAAAGCTCTTAGCACAGTGCCTAGTTCATCTAAGAACCTGTGATTTTTATTAACTGTTATTTCCTTTTCCTGAAATTGATTTTAACAATGGAATATGTCACAGATTTTCCTGGTCTGAATGTTTCTTTGCTGGAAAGCAAATAATAAAGGAATATAGTTGCCTCCTTGGGATAAATCCTCAAAAAAGAGATTCAAATCATGTTAAGCCATGAAGACACACAACTCATACTCAGAAGCCTTGGCTACTTTTATATGTTGAGGCTCCCAATGAAATAGAAATGCCATAACAAATTGCAAAATTTACACAGTAAATTCTAAATATTTATCTTTTGCAAATTTATAATTTTAACAGACACACACACACACAAATACAATGCAGTGTATCACAACATAATGGCAAAGTTTACTTTTAAGAGATTGAAACGTATGGCACTGTAGTTGGAGAGACAGTCAAATGTGTCTGACGTCTGCCATACTCCCACAATTGCCATAACTAGATGTAGAGTCTCAGAGACCCATGGAGTCTAAATATAAGTATCCCTGGTATCATGGTGTAAAATCTTTCCATGAAAATCATTTTTAAACAGATAAGCTAAAGCCTTAACCCTCAATACCTCAGAATGTGACCTTATTTAGAGAGAGGATCTTTACAGAAATCAAATGAAGATTCACACAGAGGGAAGACTGCAGAGAGACACAGGGGAAATGTTATGTGAGGACAGAGGACTGGATGAGGCATGCGCAAGTAAAGGGCCACCAAAGATTGTTGGCAAGGCCCCCGGAAGCTGGGAAGAGGCAAGGGAGGGCTCCCCGGCCAGGGTTAGAGGGAGTGCGGCCCTGCCGACACCTTGGTGTCTTAAGCCACTTAGTTTTGCAATATGGGTTAGGTAGCCCTTGGAAACTAATACAGCTTGGAATGGAAGATGTTACTGGCAACCATCATGGTCTTTTGCCCCTAATTCATTACTGACCTCAGGCCCCCTCCTCTTAGACACATGAGGTTACACATAAGAATTCCAGTCAATAGTTAACCCAGTTTCAGAAATTAGCCTGGAAGTTGTCTTCAGTGTACTTAATGGTTTCTCATGCTGGGCACATGAGGAGCGATAGACATCTCAAGGAACAATTTGTGTTCATTACAAAATAAAGCTCCAAAAGAAAAGCAAAGAAAGGAGGCAACATCTACTATTACATGTTGATTTCAGTTACATCAGTAATTAGTGATGACAGAGTTAGAAGAGATCACTTAGGTAGGTCTTTGATCTTTCTGTGATGGTGAAACTTAACATAATTTTCTAAGATGTCAATAGTTCTTAGTTAAAAAAATAAAAAGTGACAAATGGAGAATGCGGTCAAAATGCCTGAAGCCACACATACACATCACAACCTAGGCCAAATGCCTGCACTAAGCTGGTCAGAGTGTGTTCCCGTACACATGCAGCTCAGTTTTCTCCTTTTTGAATAAGGTTTAACTTCCTTTCCCCTGAACTTCCTCTGCTCTGGAAAGAGTCCCTGAATCTAACAATAATGATGATTATAACAACAGTAACAGCTAGTATGTACTCTATGCCACCCACTGTACCAAACCTTTTATTTTATGTAAGCCTCGCATTGGTCTGTTGAGGTAGGTACTATTATTTTTGGAGATGAATAGACAAAATCAGAAGATATAACTCAGTTGCTCAAGATAAGAGGTTGAGTGAGAGGGACAGAGATTGAGCCGTGGTTTGTAGAATCTGGAACTCTATACAGCTCCCCCTCTGCTGGACTTTTCCTTGTGTGCAATTTAAGATAAGGTTAAACAATGTGACAAAGATGCCTGGATCTTTTCTGATTAGAGTGGCAGCTCCCATCCTCAACCAGGGAGCTTGAGCACTGTGGGTTGACCAGTCAGCCCACATGTATTTAAATACCAGCAAAAATCCTGCTCGTCATCCCATGGTGTCTTATACTTTCTCCATTGATTTGAAACAGTTCATTTTTAAACTTCTAGTGAGCCTGTCAGAGGTTATTTTCAGCGTCATTTGATAATTTATATATACTTAGAAGCACCCAGAGAGTTGATTTTAACTTCAGGTCAACTACAGTTATTAGTCAAACTACCTTCTCTTTATGATAAAGGACTCAAAATGAAACTTACAACAAATATACAGTTGCATAACAAATATCTCACAATTCCATCTCTCGGGTGATTTAAGACATCAGGTCAAATCTGGGTCTATTTAGCTCTGTCACATAGAAATACTACATCTATTGGCAGTAAACCTTGATGAAGGATTCTTTAAATAGGAACAAATAATCCAATGAAACAGGAACACCTGGCGTTGGTTGACTGCCTACTCAAGCATCATGCCAGACCCAATAATGGACACTCTTGTGTCCAAACCTATCATAAATTCCTCATTTAATGGATGAAGAAACTGATGCTTGATGTCAGAACTTGCTGGTGGCCTCACAGCTGGTGAAAGGAAGCACTAGGATTCCAACAGAGAACAGCCCAAGTCTCAACTATCTCACTGCCCTGACTCTCTAGGCACATTATCGGTGTGTTGACCTGGAAGACAGCTAAGAAGAGTAGGCGGTGACTTGGGCAGAGTCTGGAGTCCTGCCTCTGACTCTATTTAAATCACTTTTTCTACCTGGAGACATTTCTTTCTGGAGAAAAAAATGAAGAAAGAATTACTACCCATTACGCCAACTCTGATTAAATAATCCTGCCTTTGGAGAATCTGCAAGTTTTAAACCCAGATTATTCAAAAAGACCAGAAAATCACTCACTTTTTATTCATCATCACCTCTAAGCACAAAAGAGAACTATCATTTTGAGGGACTAGTAGTGCTCATCTCTTAGGTAACATAGTAGAAGTAATATTTCAATGAGTCAAAAACAAACTTACTCTGGGTTTCCCTGGTGGTCCAGTGGTTAAGAATCTGCCTTGCAATGCCAAGGACATAGGTTTGATCCCTGGTCTGGGAGGATCCCATGCTGCAGAGCAACAAAGCTCACTGGCCACAGTAATGAGCAAGGACCTAAAGCCAGCGAGCCATAACTCTAGAAGCCTGAGCACCTACAGCCTGAGCTCTGCCACAAGAAAAGCCACTGCAATGAGAAGCCGGGGGGTTCATGTTTGGGAACGCATGTAAGAATTAAAGATTTTAAAATTTAAAAAATAAAAAAAAATTAAAAAAAAAAAAAAAGAAGCCTGAGCACCAAATCGAAGAGAAGTCCCCGCTGGCTGCAACTAGAGAAAGCCCATGCACAGCCACAAAGACCCAGCACAACCCAAAATAAAATCGATCTTTTTTAAAAGAAGTCACTCCGAAGTGGTCTTTGGTGCCATAACCACATAATGCCTGCTCATGTTATATTGTGGATGCCCCTGAACTCAGAGTCACTCAGTTATTCTCCTACCAGGTGCTACTCTGAAAAGACCCCAAGTGCCTCCGTGCCCATCTACCAACTGGGGATACAGTGAAAACAATTTCTGCCTGTTAGAAATATCGAGCACTACACAATCTGATGCAGCTTCCCTGGTGGCTCAGATGATAAAGTGTCTGTCTGCAGTGTGGGAGACCCAGGTTTGATCCCTGGGTTGGGAATATCCCTGGAGAAGGATATGGCAGCCCACGCCACTACTCTTGCCTAGAAAATCCCATGGATGGAGGATCCTGGTAGTCTACAGTCCACGGGATAGCAGAGTCGGACATGACTGGGTGACTTCACTTCACTTCCCATCACCAAATACTAGGAAAGCTACTGTTTATACAAATATTCTCTCACTTACTTCCATTAAGACCTCAGTTAGAAAAAACTCAGGCATTGGCTTTTCTCTGGATCTTCACCATGAACTTGTGAACATCAGGCACAGAGCCATCCATTGACAAGATACTACCCCTTTCCCCAACTCCACCTTGTCTACCTGATAAAAGATTGTGCTTGTAATAGACATAGGATATGTTCAAACGCTGTCAATCTTGTCTTGCTAAATAATATTTTTGTCCTGAATTTTCATTCATCATCACAGCCTCCTAATTGCTTCCATTTAGTTTAACTGACATCCATTCTTATCAAGAAAAAAAACATCCAGTTGGCTTACTTACTGCTCAAGATTTATTAAGTACGTTAAAATCAGTGTCTTTTTTTCTTGATAGTGTCAGATCTCTCTGGAGCCTTCTTTTCCCCCCTCTCTCTCTTTTGTCTCTCTCAGATAGGAATGTAAGGAAAGCTGAATCAGTTGTTCTGTTTTCTCACGCATTCCTCTCAGACACAGAACAATTATTTTATTATTGGCAAACGGCTGCCTAACACAGGGCTTATTAACCACTTACTTAGAACACTTGCTCTCAAACTTGGCTGCCCACTGGCATCATTTGGAGAGCTTTAAAAATGCTAATACCCATATCCCATCCTCAGAAATTCTGATATAATTCATCTGGATTGTGGCCTGAACACTGGGATTTTTTTAAAGCTCCCTGAGGGGTTCTAAATGCAGTCAACTTTGAAAGCTACTGATGTAGAGCTTTGAAAAGGGTAGTTTCAGTAGATTTAGCAAGTCAAGGGTTGAAAATTATAAAAAATAGAGCTAAAGATATGTTGATTTCTCTTTGGTAAAGCAGCCTTACAACTGGCGGTTCTTGGTATTCAGCTGTATCCAGCTCCATATCCTATGGACTGTAGCCCGCCAGGCTCCTCTCTCCATGGGATTCTCCAGGCAAGAATACTGGGGTGGGTTGCCATTTCCTCTTCCAGGGGATCTTCCTGACCCAGAGATAGAACCCACACCTCATGTCTCCCACATTCATGTTCTTTACCACTAGCGCCACCTGGGAAGCCAGAATGTACTGGTGCAAAGTTCAAAGGTTTAAACTCCCCCTACAAGTTCCCCAGGAGCCTCTTTTCCTTTGGAGTTTACTCCTTAGCTTTCTTTGATTTCTTTTTTTTTAATTTGGAGTGGAAGCATTTTTTAAAAACAGTATTGAAATTGATTATGATCTTACTTTTGCAATGCCACAACTTTTAATAAAGAGGATCGGCTTTCAGACAAAGTTGAAACAAACAGACCCTTCTGTTTGAAGTTGCTTAGTCAGAATCCTAAATGCCAATTCCAGCAAAGAAAACAGGACAACCTGAGAGCGTGGAGATCATTTCTCCCTGAGCAGTGACCAAGTCGCTGAGTGTCAAAGTGACAAGCCAAGAAAACACCAGGTGAAGAAAGAATCCTGGTAACACATCAGTGTGGTTCAAAAGGCAGTGTGGTCCTAAATATTTGGACTTAATTTGGAATTTCCTTCTTTTGGTGAATTTAAATCCCTAGCCTAATGTTATGCAGTTGTTTTTGCATGGTTTATTTTCTTTTCCCCATTTTTTGTCATTTAATATTCAAAATAATGTGAAATGTACATTCTTCATCACATGAAGAATGAATTCAGCAACAACTCAAGCACATAATTCTTCTCTGCATGGAAGATGCTGGACATCTGCTCATCCCAGATCTACAGAACAATGTGGTACATTTACACAGAGTAACTGAGGGAGGAAGTCTCCTGTGAGATGCAAGAGGCAAGGAATCTAGTAATACCCTATTTAAGAAAAAAAAAATCTGTTTATTATTTGCCTGTCTGCCCCTTTGAGAATGAAGGCTCCATGAGACCAGTACAATCTGTTCACACTGTATCCCTGAGCCTAACTAATGCCTGGCATACAGTAGACACTCATTAAATACCTGTTAAATGAATGAAAGATTCCTCCTTCAAATAAAGTCAGGAAAATGAAAAAAAGTACAATGCATTTTTCTTCTTAGTCTCAAAGCACAGAAACAGGATTAAAATGACTGTTTTTCTCCTAAGCTCCATGGACAAGTTGTTATACCTGGAAAGGAAAACATTCTATCCTAACACCTTCTGTAGGTTGTCACCCCCAGCCCAGGCAAGCTCTAAGTAACATCCAAGAGGGTATAGACAGGCATCCACACCGAGCTCCAGCTTGCTCCTCATTCCATCAAGCCTGGCTCCAGCACTGCCTTGATTCCTGACTCCCCATCAATGGCCCAGGACAGTCCTTTAACATTAATGCCTATCGGGATCATCTAGAGCACTTGTTAACATAGTTTTGGGGGACTTCTCTGGTGCTCCAGTGGTTAAGACTCCACACTTCCAGTGTGAGAGATGCAGGTTCAATCCCCAGCCGGGGAACTAGATCCCATATGCTGTGTGGTGTAGCAAAAAAGTGTTTTAAAAATACAGTTGCTGGGACCCCACATTCGTGTCACAATAGCATATACCTGTTTAATGAAAGAGCCTCATTTAGTCTCTTTACCTAAGCCCTGAGTTTGCTCTTAGATTAGAAAAACTGATTCCTAGTTTTGAGTCTCTGCTCCTGAGTTCTCCTCTGAATAACCTACTCCCAATGTAATTGCTCCTAGAGTGGCTTTATCAAGCTACTTACTTCCTTTGTGTCCTGAGCTTCAGAATTGTCATCCATGAAATGGACACATTTCTTTAAAAAGAAATAGATTTTTTTCAAGCATATATACAGAAAAATTGAGCAGCTATGTCTCTATATGCTAAGTCGCTTCAGTCATGTCTGACCCTGTGCGACCCCAGAGATGGCAGCCCACCAGGCTCCACCATCCCTGGGATTCTCCAGGCAAGAACACTGGAGTGGGTTGTCATTTCCTTCTCCAATGCATGAAAGTGAAAAGTGAAAGAAGTCACTCAGTCGTGTCTGACTCTTTGCAACCCCATGGACTGCAGCCTACCAGGCTCCTCCGTCCATGGGATTTTCCAGGCAAGAGTACTGGAGTGGGGTGCCACTGCCTTCTCCAATGTCTCTATATACTATCCCCCCAAAACAATTTCCCCTGTCATTAACATCTTGCATTAGTGAGGTACATTTGTTATAATTAAGGAGTAAGTATTGATATATTATTGTGAAGTTCATAGTTTACTTTAAAGTTCATTCTTCGCATTGCACAGTTTTGTGGGGTTAGAGACGTGTCTACTGTCCTGACCCACCATTACAGTGTCAAACAGAATAGTTTTACTATGCTAAAAATGTCCACCTATTGCTTCCTACTTGCCTTCTTATGAATCCCTAACAACCACTAACCTTTTCACTATCTTCATAGTTTTGCCTTTGTTAGGATGTCATATGGTTGGAACCTCTTTTTTTCTTTTTTGCATGTTGAATGTCCAATTTGCTGGAAAACACTGTCCTTTTTCCATTAACTTGGCTTTTCTTCTTTGTCAAAGATCGGTTGACTGTATTCATGTAAATCTGTGTCTGGCATCAGTAGTCTGCTCCATTGATCTATTTATTCATCTATTATTTCATCACCATCTAAGGGTGTTGATCACTGTGTGTGTGTGTGCTCAGTCATGTCTGACTCTTTGCAAACTCATGGAATGGGTTTCCATTTCCTCTTCCAGGGAATCTTCCCAACCCGGGGATCAAACCCACATCTCCTGCGTCACGTCACCCGCATTGACAGGCAGGCTCTTTACCACTGAGCCACCTGGGAAGTCTGCTTGATTACCATAGGTTTATAGTGAGCCTTGAATTCAAGTAGTGTTACTCCTCCAACTTTGTTCTCCTCCTTCAGTGTTGTGTTGCCTATTCTGGGCCTTAGAATCAATCTGTCAATATCTACAAAATAAGTTTCTAGGATTTTGACTGGGATTGTGTTGAATCTACAGGGTAAGTGATGGAGAACAGACATCCTGACAATACTGAAACTTCCTAAGCATGAGCATGGAACATCTTTCCACTCACTGAGGTAATTTTTTTTTTCAAATATTTTATTTAGGTATGATTGACATCCAGAAAGGTACATATATTTAATGTGTACAACATAGTGAGTTTAGAGATAAGCAAACACCCGTGAATCTACCTGTCAATGCAGGAGACATGGGTTCGATACCTGGGTCAGGAAGATCCCCTGCAGAAGGAAATGGCAACCCACTCCAGTATTCCTGCCTGGGAAATCCCACGGACAGAGGAGCCTGGCAGGCTATGGGGTCATAAAGAGTCAGACACAACTTAGTGACTAAACAGCAAACAACAATATACCCGTGAAACCATCACCACAATCCAGGCCAAAAATCTATCCATCACTTTCAAAAGTTTTCTCCCTCTGCCTCATTATTTGTAATGAGAACACATAACATAAGATCAACCCTCTTACCATCTTTTAGACATACAGTATTGTTAACTATAGGCATTACCCTATGCTGTAGATGTCTAAGACATATTCATCTTGTGTAAGTGAAATTTTATACCCTTTAGCTAATATCTCCTTGATTTCCCCTCCCTCATTCCCTGGTAGCAACCATTCCACTCTCTGCTTAAATGCATTTAACTGTCTTAGAATCATCATATAGGTGTTTATAGTGTTTGTTTTTCTGTGTCTGGTTTATTTCAGTTAGCATAAAGTCCTCCAGTCATTGATGTTTCAATGGCAAGATTTCCTTCACTCTTAAGACTGCATAATATCCAATTGTACATATAGACCCATTCTTTATCCATTCATTCATGGACATTTAGGTTGCTTTGATGTCTTGGCAATTGTAAATAATGCTGCAGTGACCACAAAAGTACAGATATCTTTGAGATTACTATTTAAATTCTTTTTGATGCATGTTCCCAGAAGTGGGATTGCTATTTTTCATTTTTTAAGAAAACTTCATACTGTTATCTATAATGGTCACACCAATTTGCTTCCCTACCACATCCTTGCCTATATATGTTATCTCTTGGGTTTTGTTTACTTTTGTTTGTTTGTTTTGGTAATAGCCATCCCAACAAGTATGAAGCAATATTTCATTATGGCTTTAATTTGCATTTCTTGTTGATCTGTATTGTTGAGCTCCTTTTATCCCTGTTGGCCATGTATGCCTTTGGACAAATGTCTATCCAATTCTTTTGTCAATTTTTAAAATTGAGTTGTCTTTTTGCTATTGAACTGTAGAAGTTTCTTATATTTTTAAGACATTAACCCTTTATCAGATATATGATTTGCAAACATTTTCTCCTATCCTATAGGTTGCCTTTTCATTTTGTTGTTATGTACCTTTGCTGTGCAAATGCTATTTAGTTTGATGTAACCCCATTTGTCTTTTTCTGCTTTTGCTGCCTATGATTTTGGTGCTACATTCAAGAAATTGAAATTGCCAAGGCCAATATAAAGAAGTTTCTTTCTGCTTTTCTTCTAGGAGTTTTATGTCTGGTTTCAGGTTTTATGTTTATTTAAGTCTTTAATCCATTTTAAGTTGATTCTATGTACATTGCACCATTGATGCAACAAACATGAACTTTGGCAAACTCTAGGAGATGGTGAGGGAGGGAGGCACGGCATGCTGCAGTCCATGAGGTCGCAGAGTTGGACACAGCTGGTGACTGGAAAACAACAACATGTACAGTGCAAGAAAAGGGTCCAGTTTTTCTTTTGCATGTAGATAATCTCTTCAATAAGTAGTACTGGGAAAACTGGCTCTCTCTTCCCCATTGTGTGCAGTCTTGTTGAAGATCAATGACTCTCAGAAATACTTTACATGTATTAATTCTCAGAATAAATCTATGCTATGCTTAGTTGCTCAGTCGTGTCCTAGTATTTGTGACCCCATGGACTGTAGGCTCCTCTGTCCATGGGGATTCTCCAGGCAAGAATACTGGAGTGGGTTGCCATAACTTTATCCAGGGGATCTCCCCAACCCAGGGATTGAACCCAGGTCTCCTGCATTGCAGGCAGATTCTTTACCATCTGAGCCACCAGGGAGGCCCAACAAACCTATAATACAGGCAAAATTTTTATTCCCATTCTACTACTTGTGGAAACTGAGGTGTATAGAGCTTTTATACCTCAACAAGGATTCAAGCCTGAAAAGTCAAGTTTTAGGACATAGACTGGCATAATCAACCCCCCTCCCCCAAATAAGTCCCAACACAGACCTTGTCTTATGCTGACCTCTTATACAAGGGGCTGGACTCAGACATCTCCACCATCTCATGGCTGAAGTCCTGCTGTTGCAGGTAGATCTCTTTGACTCTGTGTATCTTCTCAGTTGACAGCCTTGAAGCCATTGGATTATTCTAATTCGCTAGCCTTTCTAGATCTGCCTACCAGGCACATCTGGCCCCTAGTCTGCCTCACACCCTTGACTGATGCTTTAGAGTTCCCATTCTGACCTCATGTTACAGATAGAAAATTTGAAGAAAAACATTTAAAAGATGAGTTGCGAACAAACCGCAACAAAAATGTTTGCTTGTGGATTAACAGAGTCAAAGTCTGTGAATGGTTCTCAGAGATCCTAACAAGGAGGGTGATAAGAGATTTGAATGCACTGTTCAGTCACAGCTTTCCTGGGGCCAGAAATGACAGAATGTGAAAAGAGACAAACTAGGTAATTAATTTGACCTAGAGGGCTTCCCCTGTGGTGCAATCAGTAAAGAATCCAGCTGCAATACAGGGGACTGGAGTTTGATCCCTGGGTTGGGAACATCCCCTAGAGAAGGGAATGGCTACCCACTCCAGTATTGTTGCCTGGAGGGCTACAATCCATGGGATCACAAAAAGTTGGACATGACTGAGTGACTAAACCACCACTACAGCGTTAAAATAAGGGTCTCAGAGTTCCTGGCTAGTTAAAGCTGATCTCCTTTCCGCAGTTCAGGAGAGGCCCCAGGTGACAGTGAGAAACAAGTCTTTCTCTGGGACCAGCTGCTCAGGCCCACAGACCTAGTGGTCTGAGCCATTTTGTTGCTTCTATCCTAGTGGGTGGCACAGAATTTCTATGTATCATTCTTCCATGGGAACTACAGGAGTGAATGGTGTTAAGGGATTCTGTGTTCACTCCAAACCTTCCTTGTCAACTCTCTCTGTGTGTGCTATCTTTAGGGAGAGTCCTGACAAACCCTACACCCTCAAACAAAGAATAAAAAGCCCCTGATTGTCCCCATTAATACCTCGCATTGATCTAAACAGCCCTCTATAAGAGATCAATTTATATCAGGAAATCAGTATTCTACCATTGCTGTTCATTAGAATTCATTAACAGCTAAAATCAATTTCCCATTCTGTGCATTTTACTGCCCTGAAAACATCTAGCTTTTTAACAAGTTAGGCTCAACTTAATATCTACCACCCTGATTTATTTGGTGAGTGTTTAACAATCAACTCCCTGCAAAAGAGAAGGTATGCTGATTTGTAGAATTTGCTGATTTGTAGGTTACAAATCACTTTCCTGCCAAGAAGAAATCAGTCCTCTGATTTCAGGGCTACAGTGTGTTGAAAAGCAGAGATATTACTCTACTGATGAAGGTCCTTATAGTCAAGGCTATGATCTTTCCAGTTGTCATATACGGTTGTGAGAGTTGGATCCTAAAGTAGAACACCAAAGAATTGATGCCTTTGAACTGTGGTGCTGGAGAAGACTCCTGAAAGTCCCCTGGACACCAAGGAGATCAAACCAGTCAATCTTAAAGGAAATCAACCATGAGTATTTACTGGAAGGACTGATGCTGCAGGTGAAGCTCCAATACTTTGGTGATCTGATGCCAACAGATGACTCATTGGAAAAGTCCCTGATGCTGAGAAAGACTGAGGGCAGAAGAATAAGAAGGCATCAGAGGATGAGATGGCTGGACAGCATCACCGATGCAATGAACATGAACTTGGGCAAACTCTGGGAGATGATGAGGGACAGGGAGGTCTGTTGTGCTGCAGTCCATGGGTTCACAAAGAGTTAGACACGACAGGGCAACTGAACAACAAGGCTACAAATACTGCCACCATGGCCAGTTTTGAGCTGTCACCAACATGATGACATCAAACATGGAGTTGGGAAGAGATGCAGAGAAGCACATAATTCTAGAGTGTTTCCATCATGTACAAGCGTAAATAACCTTAAGAGCAGAAATGACAGTAACTGGCTGAAAAATAACTATGTGGTGATAAGTCTGGAGTATTTGAAAATCTTCATAATTCATTAAATTCTAAGTTTACATAATTTTTAAAAATTAGCTCATAATATTCCCCAAAATGTTAATGATCAGCAAGCATACTCTGGACAGGCAGCATGGTGGAGGAATAAAACAAGCATTGCAATAAGAAGTGCCCTGGATTTTCGTTAAAAGACTGTAGGTGACCTGCTGAACTTTTCTGGCTTTAGTGGCTAGACTAGGTAATCTCTTAAAATAGATTCTATTCAAATTGCAGGGCTCTGAATTGCTGCTATTTCTATTGTTACCTCAAAGAACTCTGTTGCCCTTTGCATTTGATACTCATAGATTCCTTTCTACCCAAGGACATTAAATAAATGAATAATTTTTCAATAATAATAGCTAACACTTATTGAACATATACCATTTGTCAGGAGCATATTAATTTATTAAATCCTCACTTAATGAGATTGATACCATGACTATTACCATTTCAAAGATGGGTAAATGAACGCACCGAGAGGTAAGATAAATTGCTGAGGGTCTTACATCTAGCTGCCTTGTATTTAATCCTTCCAGTCTAAGTGACTAAGTGTGGGCACCTGCGACTGGCACACTAAGCACAGCCGAGAGGAGCTACCCCACGTCCAGGTCAGGGGCAGAAGCCGGCAGGACCCCATGCCCGAAGGGTGGCTGCCAAGAGGAGTTACCCCACATCCGAGGTCAGGGGCAGCGGCCGAGAGTGCCAGGCTGCGACAGCGCAGCAACAGCCAAGAGGAGCTACCGTGCACTGGAGGTCACGGGGGCCGGGAGGAGCCACCCCAACACCTGAGGCCAGGGGCAGCAGCCAAGGAGCTGTGGCTGTGCAGGCACAGGAGGGCCTAGAGGAGCTATCCCATGTTGAGGTCAGGAAGGGCGGCGGTGAGGAGATACCCTTCATCCAAGGTAAGGAGCAGCGGCTGTGCTTTGCTGGAGCAACCATGAGGAGATACCCCATGCCCAGGTAAGAGAAACCCAAGTAAGATGGTAGGTGTTGCAAGAGGGCATCAGAGGGCAGACACACTGAAACCGTACTCACAGAAAACTAGTCAATCTAATCACACTAGGACCACAGCCTTGTCTAACTCAGTGAAACTAAGCCATGCCCACGGGGCAACCCAAGACGGGCTGGTCATGGTGGAGAGGTCTGACAGAATGTGGTCCACTGGAGAAGGGAATGGCAAACCACTTCAGTATTCTTGCCTTGAGAACCCCATAAACAGTATGAAAAGCCAAAATGATAGGATACTGAAAGAGGAACTCCCCAGGTCAGTAGGTGCCCAACACGCTACTGGAGATCAGTGGAGAAATAACTCCAGAAAGATTGAAGGGATGGAGCCAAAGCAAAAACAATACCCAGCTGTGGATGTGACTGGTGATAGAAGCAAGGTCTGATGCTGTAAGAGCAATATTGCATAGGAACCTGGAATGTCAGGTCCATGAATCAAGGCAAATTGGAAGTGGTCAAACAAGAGATGGCAAGAGTAAACGTCGACATTCTAGGAATCAGCGAACTAAAATGGACTGGAATGGGTGAATTTAACTCAGATGACCATTATACCTACTACTGCGGGCAGGAATCCCTCAGAAGAAATGGAGTAGCCATCATGGTCAACAAAAGAGTCCAAAATGCAGTACTTGGATGCAATCTCAAAAATGACAGAATGATCTCTGTTCGTTTCCAGGCACACCATTCAATATCACAGTAATCCAAGTCTATGCCCCAACCAGTAATACCGAAGAAGCTGATGTTGAATGATTCTATGAAGACCTACAAGATCTTTTAGAACTAACACCCAAAAAAGATGTCCTTTTCATTATAGGGGACTGGAATGCAAAATTAGGAAGTCAAGAAACACCTGGAGTAACAGGCAAATTTGGCCTTGGAATGCAGAATGAAGCAGGGCAAAGACTAATAGAGTTTTGCCAAGAAAATGCACTGGTCATAGCAAACACCCTCTTCCAACAACACGAGAGAAGACTCTACACATGGACATCACCAGATGGTTAACACTGAAATCAGATTGATTATATTCTTTGCAGCCAAAGATGGAGAACTTCTATACAGTCAACAAAAACAAGACCAGGAGCTGACTGTGGCTCAGATCATGAACTCCTTATTACCAAATTCAGACTTAAATTGAAGAAAGTAGGGAAAACCGCTAGACCATTCAGGTATGACCTAAATCACATCCCTTATGATTATACAGTGGAAGTGAGAAATAGATTTAAGGGCCTAGATCTGATAGATAGAGTGCCTGATGAACTATGGAATGAGGTTCATGACATTGTACAGGAGTCAGGGATCAAGACCATCCCCATGGAAAAGAAATGCAAAAAAGCAAAATGGCTGTCTGGAGAGGCCTTACAAATAGCTGTGAAAAGAAGAGAGGCAAAAAACAAAGGAGAAAAGGAAAGATATAAACATCTGAGTGCAGAGTTCCAAAGAATAGCAAGGAGAGACAAGAAAGCCTTCCTCAGCAATCAATACAAAGAAATAGAGGACAACAACAGAATGGGAAAGACTAGAGATTTCTTCAAGATAATGAGAGATACCAAGGGAACATTTCATGCAAAGATGGGCTCAATAAAGGACAGAAATGGTATGGACGTAACAGAAGCAGAAGATATTAAGAAGAGGTGGCAAGAATACACAGAAGAACTGTACAAAAAAGATCTTCATGACCCAGATAATCATGATGGTGTGATCACTCATCTAGAGCCAGACATCCTGGAATGTGAAGTTAAGTGGGCCTTAGAAAGCATCACTATGAACAAAGCTAGTGGAGGTGATGGAATTCCAGTTGATCTGTTTCAAATCCTGAAAGATGATGCTGTGAAAGTGCTGCATTCAATATGCTAGCAAATTTGGAAAACTCAGCAGTGGCCACAGGACTGGAAAAGGTCAGTTTTCATTCCAATCCCAAAGAAAGGCAATGCCAAAGAATGCCCAAACTACCGCACAATTGCACTCATCTCACATGCTAGTAAAGTAATGCTCAAAATTCTCCAAGCCAGGCTTCAGCAAGATGTGAACCGTGAACTTCCAGATGTTCAAGCTGGTTTTAGAAAAGGCAGAGGAACCAGAGATCAAATTGCCAACATCCGCTGGATCATGGAAAAAGCAAGAGAGTTCCAGGAAAACATCTGTTTCTGCTTTATTGACTATGCCAAAGCCTTTGACTGTGTGGATCACAATAAACTGGAAAATCCTGAAAGAGTTGGGAATACCAGACCACCTTACCTGCCTCTTGAGAAATCTGTATGCTGGTCAGGAAGCAACAGTTAGAACTGGACATGGAACAACAGACTGGTTCCAAATAGGAAAAGGAGTACGTCAAGGCTGTATATTGTCACCCTGGTTATTTAACTTCTATGCAGAGTACACCATGAGCAACACTGGACTGGAAGAAACACAGGCTGGAATTAAGATTGCCGGGAGAAATATCAATAACCTCAGATATGCAGATGACACCACCCTTATGGCAGAAAGTGAAGAGGGACTAAAAAGCCTCTTAATGAAAGTGAAAGAGGAGAGTGAAAAAGTTGGCTTAAAGCTCAACATTCAGAAGACGAAGATCATGGCATCCGGTCCCATCACTTTATGGGAAGTAGATGGGGAATCGGAAACAGTGTCAGACTTTATTTTTGGGGGCTCCAAAATCACTGCAGATGGTGATTGCAGCCATGAAATCAAAAGACGCTTACTCCTTGGAAGAAAAGTTATGACCAACCTAGATAGCATATTCAAAAGCAGAGACATTACTTTGCCAACTAAGGTCCGTCTAGTCAAGGATATGGTTTTTCCTGTGGTCATGTATGGATATGAGAGTTGGACTGTGAAAAAAGCTGAGTGCCGAAGAATTGATGCTATTGAACTGTGGTGCTGGAGAAGGCTCTTGAGAGTCCCTTGGACTACAAGGAGATCCAACCAGTCCATTCTGAAGGAGATCAGCCCTGGGATTTCCATGGAAGTAATGATGCTAAAGCTGAAAACTCCAGCACTTTGGCCACCTCATGCGAAGAGTTGACTCATTGGAAAAGACTCTGATGCTGGGAGGGATTCAGGGCAGGAGGAGAAGGGGACGACAGAGGATGAAGGGGACGACAGAGGATGAGATGGCTTGATTGCATCATTGACTCGATGGACGTGAGTCTGAGTGAACCCCGGGAGTTGGTGATGGACAGGGAGGCCTGGTGTGCTGCAATTCATGGGGTCACAAAGAGTTGGACACGTCTGAGCGACTGAAATGAACTGAACTGAACTCTAAGTGAACCATAGCGTTTCCATTATGGAGGAGGCATTTTTTGGGGACTATTTGGGATTATGATTTCTGAAAGAAAACCTGGTAAAATGAAGTATGTCTCTGAAGCAAACATGCAAAATAAATGTCTTGTTTTTCCAGAGTAAATTTTTTCAGGGTAATTTTTTAATGACTCAAATTTTGAAAAGTTTATTACAGTGACACATGAGTGCCTGCCAAAGAATTGATGCTTTTGAACTGTGGTGCCAGAGACAATTCTTGAGAGTCCCTTGGACTGCAAGAATATCAAACCTGTCAATCCTAAAGGAAATCAACCTTGAGTATGCACTGGAAGAACTGATGCTGAAGCTGAAGCTCTGGTACTTTGGCCACCTGATGAGAAGATGTGATTGGAAAAGACACATAACTGGGAATGATTGGAGGAAAAAGGAGAAGGGGGCAGCAGAGGATGAGATGGTTATATAGCATCACCGACTCAATGGACATGAGCCTGAGCAAACTCTGGGAGACAGTGAACGGCAGGGAAGCCTGGTGTGCTGCAGTTCATGGGGTCGCAAAGATTCAGACACGACTTAGCAACTGAACAACAACAATGGTCCCTTCCTTTTAAAATCTAATGTCTATGATAGCTCCTGACAAAAGAAATAGTTCATTCATTTTTTAAAATAATCCCTTACTATACAATGAGAAAGATGGCAGCATTCAGTAACACAAACTTCCACAAATTAGATATTCCCTTACCCCCCAATAAAATCTTATAAGAAACCACCAATTACTGTGAGAATTATCTTCATCTTAACCATCTGTTTCTTCTGAACAGAAAATGTATGCACATGAGCCTGAGATCAAGATAGAGAACTGTTATCTTGATATATTGAAAATAATTGCTTTTAGTGTGGTTAATACTCATATCACACACAATACAACTTTAGGGCAAAATTCTTGTCTGTGTTCCATATACATAATTTAACTCCAACGTTCAACCCTTCTTATATGTACAAGACTGATTAGACATTCTAAGACTGACTTAATTTTGCAGAAAATTTTCCAAACTAACTCAATAATGAAAATTCATACACAAGAAGAAAAGGTAGTCTTTTTCCATGATGTTCATGACAATGTGATTTGAGTTTTAAAGAAAGATGATGTGTACCCAGGGTGCTGGTTATACTCTATACGGCCCGTGAGTCTATCCTTCACCCTCCATTCCCTGTCCTGGAGGTTCATCTCAGATATTTTCATCACCCAAGACACTGCCCTCTGGCTTCAGGTTGTTTGGGGCCAACGGGAGGAATTGACAGGAGACTGGAGAATGGAGGGAAGAAATGGTTTTATGCCCTTACCTTGCTGTGGTGTCTGAAAGACCTCAATATTCTGAGGCCATGGAGCCTCTCAGGCAGCCCCTCTTACCTTTCCATTCCTGGCTCCTTCAGACCAGCGTGCAGTAACAGCTTCCAGTGTTGCTAATCCCTTGGATGCCCAACATGCTTTCCTGATTCCTTTAATGATAGCCACATCTTTATAGACAGGCCCTTCATCAACTTCATTTTGGTTAAATACTTTGCATCTGCCATCTGTTGCCTCCCAGACATTCATAGAAATATCACACTTTAAAAGAATATGTATATCAAAAATGTTCTGAATGATGGGGTTGATTATTTGTTATATATGATAATGTGTCATTTCTTTCTACAAACTACCTTCCCTCTATATTCTTTTAAACAGAGAGTAAGTCCTGAATTATTTGATTCAGGTAAAATTTACTTAAAGCAACTTTTTATGAGACACACCTGTTTGCATAAATTGAGGCATCCTGGAAGTTGTCATTTGGTGTTGAAGAAATGTTTAAAGATACACGTTGATTTCTACCCATGGTTTTGGCTACTAAATAGTGAAAGCCGACAGAGTCCAAAAGAAAATAAGATCCATTCTATTCCAAGTTGAAGGGCTTTGATTTCATAGTTTTGTTTTTCAGTCACTTCAAAGAACTTGACTCTGCTGCCTTTTGCACTGTATAGCTTCCTTCCAGTCAAACACAAATGAATCAATAATTTTCAATAGCAATACTAGCTAATATTTTGTAAGCTAAACTGCTATAAGCATAGGGCATATGTATACTAAAAATTGTCTGCTGATTATCTGCAATTCAAATTTACTAGGTCTCTTGGCTCAACTGGTAAAGACTCCACCTGCAGTGCAGGAGACCTGGGTTCAGTCCCTGGGTTGAGAAGATCCCCTGGAGAAGGGAAAGACTACCCACTCCAGTATTTTGGCCTGGAGAATCCCATTGTACTGTATAGTCCATGAGGTCTCGAAGAGTCGGACACGACTCAGTGACTTTCACTTTCACTTCTCTGTTTCTTCGGCCTTCCCAGTTGTCGCTAGAGTAAGGAACTCGCTTGCAAATGCAGATTGATATAAGAGATACAGGTTCGATCCCTAGGTCAGGAAGATCTCCTGGAGGAGGGCACAGCAACCCACTCCAGTATTCTTGCCTAGAGAACCCCATGGACAGAGGAGCCTGGTGAGCTACAATTCACAGGCTCGCACAGTCGGACATGAATGAAGTGGCTTAGTACCCACACCGGCTTCTTTAAATTTAGGGGCTTTGTTTTGCTAAATGTGGCAACTCTACACATGTGTGAGGGGTTATGAGGCAACACAGATGTAGAACATTTCCATTATTAAAGAAAAGTCTATTGGAGTGCTTTGTTCTAGACTATTACGAACTCAGTAGTAATAAAAATCGACAATAATGCCAGTTATCGCACTCTTGTCTAAAGGACAACGTAGTTGGATAAAAATAGGCATTTGTATGGTTGAAATTCTGAGCATTTACATTTATTTTATTTGTTTTTGAGAGAAAATAGAGATCAAGTCTTCTGACACCAACTTTCACATTAACATTTTAGAGAGCTGGTTAGGTATTTTTCCCTTTGAGATAGTCTTCCTTTCAATATCACAAAAGACATTCCTTTAAAAAAAAATCTTTTATGGAAAAATACTGTCTTCATAGATAAATGTTTAATCCATATTTGGACAGTTTCAAAAATAATCATGAATTGACTTCCCTGGTGGTCCTGTGGTTAAGAGACAGTGCTTTCACTGCAGGTGCATTAGTTCGATCCCTGGTTGGAGAACTAAGATTTTGCATGCCACGTGGCATGGCCAAAAAAAAAAAAAAAAAAAAAACTAATTATATGCATGTCCCATGCATTTTAAGAAATTCTACATTCTTTTGTCATGTATGTCAGAGGCTGGTTACTTTCAAGGAATCATTTTGATTTATTTCCTCCCAGTTTTCTAAATTTAGCCAGAAATATTTTTTTTTTATGTTGTGAACTCCTCTTTAATCAGCTCCTGAAAAAATTTGTAGTTAAAATCCTCAATAAATGACTTAGAAAATAAAGGAATAGATTGTATGAAAGGAAGGTATTAAGAAAATTGACCTCTGTTAATCTCATAAAAATGGGAGAGACAAGATCCTTACAGCCCAATCAATGCCATTAATTGGTTATTGGAGCAAACGAATGATTCTCTTTACCTGTTCTCCTCCAGGTTTGGGGGGAATTAATCTGGTCAATTAACCTTTGGCATCATGGATTCAAAGCAATTTGAAAGAAGGCTATTTTTCATTTTCTCAAGCTATCCTTTTAGTCCCATGCACTTTAAGAGAAAACTCTACCCAGGACCTTCCAACAAATCCAGAAGGAAAAATCCTGAGTCCCCTGATGCTTGAGAAGTGAGAATCACAAGCAGGCCGTGGGCCTTTATTTCTGGAGGGAGACAGCTGGAGTGAGCCCTCTCTGTGGGGCTAAGAGCATCTTGCTCTTTATTCGTCTTCTCTGATCAGACCTTGTGTTGGGCATCAGTTTACCCACTGGTACATGCAGTTGAATAATATATACTTACCACTCCATAGTAAATGAATATTGAAGATCTTTGGCTAAAGAGGGCCATGAATATGCAAAAGTACTATGAATACAAATCAAGAATTCATGACTTAGTAAAAGCTCAATATGTTGATAAATCTTGAATTTTTGCAAATGCTGAGATGTTTCGCTTTTATTCAGAATATATAATAGTCAGGGATTGAGGTTTAGCCAGAGAGGCTTTATGCAAAGGACACATATGTAACTACATACAGTAAGAAGCTGTACATCTGGCATGTTGCGGGAAATTGGAGGCACCAATCAGTCAAAAGTTCTGACTAACAATTTTTCATTGCTTTTGGTAACTCTCTTGTTTCTTGTCTTGGCCTCTCTACCAGAGTTTGGATGAGGGGGGAAAAAGTTGGAGATTTCACTGAGGCAAAGCTCTGTTATTTCAAAGTCCACTGAAGCAGAGATGTAGCTTGGCCCCACACAGTGTGATACCCAAGACAGCCTCAGAGAACATCCTGTTCAAAGATCATGAGATCCTTACTATAGGCATTCTGACATTAAAGGAGAAAATGCTGGAAGGAGACACATATATGCAAATGGACTGTGCATGAGCGTGGGCAGAGGCCTATTCCGCACCTTAGTGTTAACTACAGAGAAGGGCCCCTTCTCTGATCAGAAGCAGATCCCACACCAGAGCACATGATTTGGTAAGCCTCCACTCAACCCTTTACCTGCACACCTGTGCTATAAAGAACTGCACATGTGTAGAAGGTGGCCTGAGTATGAACCCCGGGGAGCTCCTTGATTTCTTTAAAAGAATGGATTTGTCTGTATGAAGAAATTTTACTAGGTTGAAATTTTTAGTGACCTACTACTGAAAACTCTGTACTGTCCAAACTCAGCTTTCCAGGTAATCTGACATGTCATTTCTTTCCCATTTAGAAGTACAGGGTAATTCAGCAGCTCTGAGTACACATTCGAATTAACGCTGAGCTTCCCAGTGGCCCAGGCAAAAAGGGGAACTCAAGAAGTTCAGTCATTCTCATTATCAGAAAAAGCAAATAGCATCTCCATTCCACTGGAGAGACAATGATCTTTCTTCACTTTCAACTGGAAAAGAAACTTCTCAGGTGGAATTTCACATGGGAGACATTGAGAGACATTACAGGCAACAGCTAAAACAAAAAAGTAATAGCAAGTGCAACATGAGGGCCACATGAGTGGTTCCTTGTAACAAAACTCGATACCACAGTTGAGTCAGTTCTGAGAAGGCTGAACTAGTTTTGGCTTGTGTTGATCTTTTGTTGCCTGATTCAATCAAATCAATCTTATATTCCTAGATAAGAGTATCTAGGAAATAAATACTCAGCCTAATTCTCAGACCAGTGATTCCCAGATATCCATCTGTAATAACTTCAGGGTGGTGACCAAGTTTTCAATGCTCCCCATAAAAAGGAGAAAAAGAAGAACAGGACACGTACATTTCATTGCAGACTGGCTAACTTTTGACACATAATTAGGAGTATACTTCATTGCAAGAGTATGTCTCCTAACTTTGGGCGTGATTAAAGATCATTTCTCTGATGTAATAATGGTAGAGCAGATGGTAATTTTAGCATTTTTATTGTCTGTTGATTGCCTTTTTTGCCAATATGAATTTGACAACACTATTGGCGACTACATCTGAAGGGGTGGCTATCCCTTTCTCTGAAATCTCAGTGTCTGGAGTGATTACAATGGATTATCTTCCCAACATAGGATTTCCTAAACTGGCGAATATTTGAAAGTCACACTTGGTGAAGAGGGCTGGGTGTAAGTGCACCTTTCTACACCGATGCTGAAGATTGCCAAGTCTCCCAACTATTCCCAGGCTGGACCTCTTCAATGCCACCAGACCTGGGCCTGAAGGTCACCTGCAGGAAGCAACAAGGTATACTTGTAGGCATCTTGACACACAGTGATTGAAATCCAATTGTTCCACAGTTTTGGGGGGGTTTGGTCACGTGGTGCAGCTGAAAGGATCTTAGTTCCCCTACCAGGGACTAAACCCTGGCCTGGCAGTGAAATTGCCAAGTCCTAACCACTGGACTTCCAGGGAATTCCCTCCATGATTCGAGTCTGGAGGCTTTCAAATCTGCTTCATCTGTGACCTGTCTGTGATGTAGAAAATGTTCTTCTATGTTTTGCCCATCCTTCTGATATTAAGCACCCCAACTTGATGCTTGCCCACCATGGAATCAGTTATAAAACATATCCCCAGATAATCTAATGAGTTGACCTGCCATCAGGAAATATTTAGTAGATCCAATTGAATAAAGAAGAATTAATGGAGGTAATTTTACCTTTGACAGGAATAAGATAGCAAGACAAAGAATGATTTGAGTTTCTGCTAATAAAGCTGCTGCTGCTGCTAAATCACTTCAGTCATGTCCTACTCTGTGCAACCCCATAAATGGCAGCCTAACAGGCTCCCTCATCCCTGGGATTCTCCAGGCAAGAACACTAGAGTAGGTTGCCATTTCCTTCTCCAATGCCTGAAAGTGAAAAGTGAAAGTAAAGTCACTCAGTCATGTCCGACTCTTTGCGACCCCATGGACTGCGGCTTACCAGGCTCCTCCGCCCATGGGATTTTCCAGGCAAGAGTACTGGAGTGGGTGGTCATTGCCTTCTCCAGCTAATAAAGCAGGCACCAGTATTTTGGACAACACTGACCTTCCCATCCACAGTGGATCTAATTTGTCCCATCTTGGGTTTCAGTACTTGGGATTTACATGTTACCTATCCACTGATATATTTTTCTTGAAGCCATATACCATGATATCCACAAACATTCCTACATTAAAAAAAAATTGAATACTGTGTACCAGGCTCCATCCTTGGTAATGGGGATATAAAGACAATGAGGGTAAATGTGCATTTGTAGGCAGGCATTGTGCTTTAGAAGGGCTTCCCAAGTGTCGCAGTGGTAAAGAATCTGCCTGCCAACGCAGGAGACACAGGAGATGCAAGAGACACAGGTTCAATCCCTGCGTCATGAAAATCCTCTGGAGTAGAAAATGGCAGCCCATTCCAGTATTTTTGCCTGGAAAATTCCATGGACAGAGGATCCTGGTGGTCTGCAATTCATGGGGTCACAAAGAGCCAGACAAGACTGAGTATGCGTACACACACACACTGTGCTTTAGAAGCTTTAACCACTATTCTCAAATACAAAAGCACTGCATGATAGGTATTATTTTCAACTTGTGGAAGTTGAGATCTAGGTTAAACAATAGCTCAAAGTCATAGAGAGCTAAGAAGTGGAGTAGTCAGAATTCATACTATATCTTTCTGATTTCAGACCAAACACCATGTTATTTAAATAAAACACCATGTTATTTAAATAAAAGATCGTGTCTTTCCTCAACGATCTCACAAGTAATCCCATTGCTGCTGGCATTTGGCATGCTTTGGGTCTCTGAGTACTTCTAACTATTTCTCCTATGTTTAGAGAATTTCCTATGCTTTCCCAACCTTCCTTGCCTATGATTAGACTATTTCATTCAGTCGCATCTACATGAGATGTTGTTTTGGAAGGAAGTGGGATGAACAAAAATGTGCCTCATAGATTTCATTCTGATAAGGGCAGTAGCAGAGCCCCACCCTTCAGAGGCAGCAGGGGGAGAGGTTATATAGAGAGCATCCATGCCCTGGATCAGGGGCCAAGTTTGGATGCCCACACCTCATGGGACAGCAGTGTAGTCTCCACTGGAGTGGTCTCAGATCTTGACCTTCACCTCTAAACTTGATTTCTTGACCCTCCTCCAAATTCTCTGAGCGCTCTCATGGCTATTAGTAAATTCCTTTTTCTACTTAACTAACTAGAGCTAGTTCTGTTGTTGTCAGCTAACAATCCGGGCTTCATTTCCCTTCAGTTCAGTTCAGTCGCTCAGTCATGTCCGACTCTTTGCAACCCCATGAATTGCAGCACACCAGGCCTTCCTGTCCATCACCAACTCCCGGAGTTCACTCAGACTCACGTCCATTGAGTCCGTGATGCCATCCAGCCATCTCATCCTCTGTCATCCCTTTCTCCTCCTGCCCCCAGTCCCTCCCAGCATCAGAGTCTTTTCCAATGAGTCAACTCTTCGCATGAGGTGGCCAAAGTACTGGAGTTTCAGCTTTAGCATCATTCCTTCCAAAGAAATCCCAGAGCTGATCTCCTTCAGAATGGACTGGTTGGATCTCCTTGCAGTCCAAGGGACTCTCAAGAGCCTTCTTCAACACCACAGTTCAAAAGCATCAATTCTTCGGCACTCACCCTTTTTCACAGTTCAACTCTCACATCCATACATGACCACAGGAAAAGCCATAGCCTTGACTAGACGGACCTTAGTCAGCAAAGTAATGTCTCTGCTTTTGAATATGCTATCTAGGTTGGTCATAACTTTCCTTCCAAGGAGTAAGCATCTTTTAATTTCATGGCTGCAATCACCATCGGCAGTGATTTTGAAGCCCCCAAAACTAAAGTCTGACACTGTTTCCACCGTTTCCCCATCTACTTCCCATGAAGTGATGGGACCAGATGCCATGACCTTCGTTTTCTGAATGTTGAGCTTTAAGCCAACTTTTTCACTTTCCTCAAGAGGCTTTTTAGTTCCTCTTCACTTTCTGCCATAAGGGTGGTGTCACCTGCATATCTGAGGTTATTGGTATTTCTCCCAGCAATCTTAATTCCAGCCTGTGTTTCTTCCAGTCCAGCATTTCTCATGATGTTCTCTGCATAGAAGTTAAATAAACAGGGTGACAATATACAGCCTTGACATACTCCTTTTCCTATTTGAAACCAGTCGGTTGTTCCATGTCCAGTTCTAACTGTTGCTTCCTGACCTGCATACAGATTTCTCAAGAGACAGGTCAGGTGGAGCCAAAGATGGAGAAGCTCTATACAGTCAACAAAAACAAGACCAGGAGCTGACTGTGGCTCAGATCATGAACTCCTTATTACCAAATTCAGACTTAAATTGAAGAAAGTAGGGAAAACCGCTAGACCATTCAGGTATGACCTAAATCACATCTCTTATGATTATACAGTGGAAGTGAGAAATAGATTTAAGGGCCTAGATCTGATAGATAGAGTGCCTGATGAACTATGGAATGAGGTTCGTGACATTGTACAGGAGACAGGGATCAAGACTATCCCCATGGAAAAGAAATGCAAAAAAGCAAAATGGCTGTCTGGGGAGGCCTTACAAATAGCTGTGAAAAGAAGAGAGGCAAAAAACAAAGGAGAAAAGGAAAGATATAAACATCTGAGTGCAGAGTTCCAAAGAATAGCAAGGAGAGACAAGAAAGCCTTCCTCAGCAATCAATGCAAAGAAATAGACAACAGAATGGGAAAGACTAGAGATCGCTTCAAGAAAATGAGAGATACCAAGGGAACATTTCATGCAAAGATGGGCTCGATAAAGGACAGAAATGGTATGGACCTAACAGAAGCAGAAGATGTTAAGAAGAGGTGGCAAGAATACACAGAAGAACTGTACAAAAAAGATCTTCATGACCTAGATAATCACGATGGTGTGATCACTCATCTAGAGCCAGACATCCTGGAATGTGAAGTCAAGTAAGCCTTAGAAAGTATCACTAGGAACAAAGCTAGTGGAGGTGATGGAATTCCAGTTGAGCTATTTCAAATCCTGAAAGATGCTGCTGTGAAAGTGCTGCACTCAATATGCCAGCACATTTGGAAAACTCAGCAGTGGCCACAGGACTGGAAAAGGTCAGTTTTCATTCCAATCCCAAAGAAAGGCAATGCCAAAGAATGCATAAACTACCGCACAATTGCACTCATCTCACATGTTAGTAAAGTAATGCTCAAAATTCTCCAAGTCAGGCTTCAGCAAGATGTGAACCGTGAACTTCCTGATGTTCAGGCTGGTTTTAGAAAAGGCAGAGGAACCAGAGATCAAATTGCCAACATCCGCTGGATCATGGAAAAAGCAAGAGAGTTCCAGAAAAACATCTATTTCTGCTTTATTGACTATGCCAAAGCCTTTGACTGTGTGGATCACAATAAGCTGTGGAAATTCATTTCCCTTACAGTGATTTAAATCCAATAGAACTTTCATAAATTTGGTTTGTTGGTTGATGAATAAGGAAATTATTACATTGAATAAATCAATAGAAGGTAAACTTCCAATGGGCTTCCCAGGTAGCACCAGTGGTAAAGAACCCCCCTGCCAATTCAGGAGATGTAAGCAATGCAGGTCCAATCCCTGGGTTAGGAAGATCCCCTGGAGGAGGGCGTGGCAGCTCCAGTATTCTTGCCTGCAGAATCCCACGGACAGAGGAGCCTGGTGGGCTACAGTCCATAGGGTCGCAAAGAGTCAGACTTAGCACACACATACACACAAACTTTCAAGGTCCTTTACTATCCTGATCACCCTGTGTCTTCTGAATATACTGCAGTTTACTGATACATTTCCAAAACATGTCATGAGAACTGACAGTAATGCTGTAATGTGGCCTGATAGGTTTGAAAAGGACAAGGAGATCACTTCCTTTAACCTAAGCTGTGTCTTTCTGTTCATTGAATCTGAGCGACATAGGCTCTCTTTGTGACTGCATCGCATGGTTAGTAAAAGAAACCTAAGAACTTACAAGATTTAGTGGTCAAAATCCAATGTGAGTTCAAACATGTGAGGCGATTACTGGAAGAGCCCATGAAGTCTTAGGTGGCATTCACAAGAGTTCAGTTCAGAGCTGACCCAAGGTGGACTGGGCTGAGTTTCAAAGCCATAAGCTCTTAGTTATGGAGGGACAAAGACTGCCTGGCCTCCAGCCAAGGACACCTCCAACCTGAAAAGGGTTTTCTGCTTTGAATAGAGGATGTGCTAGACAACAGAATCCATGATTCAGTGATTCTGTCTTCCAAGAGAGCATAGACTCACAGACCATAAATTAAACAAATGTGAGCTTACAAATGTCGGCCTTGGAAGTTCCTGAGGCCTCGGGTACCTGGGATACGCACTAAAGAAATATTCAGGTGAAGTTCATCTCTAGAAAGTAAGTTAAATCCTTCATCTAGGCTGAAGTTGGGAAAATTGAAAAATCTCACTAGGTGAAAACTGTTATGAAAGGTAGTTCACTAAAATATGTATTGGTTAAAAAAAAAGAAAGACAGAAACACAGACTTTGTGCCCTCCTGGTGTTTTCATTGGGCTAAAGGAACTGACAAGCAAAGAAAAACAGGAAAAATAAGTAAATTATAGATTATGTTAGAAGCCATGAAAAAATTAAACTAGGGTAGGATAAAAGGGATCCAGAAGGCAGGGGTGGGATCTTTTTGCAATTTTAAACAAGGTGGTCAGAGTAGTTGTCACTGAGGAGGTGACATGTGAGCAGACTGGGGGGATTTGAGGAATGAGCCTTGCAGCCTTGGGGGAAAAGCTTTCCTGGCAAAATAAAGAGGGAAAAGAGTAAGGGCCCTAAGGCAAGAATAAGCCCTGCATTCCGGGGACAGCCAGGTGGCCTAACTTGGCTGGAGCCCAGGAAGCAGGGAGAAAGTGGAAGGGAAGGAGGTCAGAGAGTCAGATCAGGTAAGAGATGATGGTGCCTCTCACCAAGCTGGTGGCAGTATCAAAGGGGAGAGGTTGTCATATTGTGAATGTATTTTGAAGAACTTTGCTGACAGACGAAGAATCAAGGATTAAGTCAAGATTTTAGGTCCAAGCAACTGGAAGGCCGGAGTTGTCATCAGCTGGTGGATCAAATTTGGGGAAGAAGATAAGTTGGTTGGGGACATGTTCGGTGGACGTGGTGAGCAGGCAGCGCAACAAGACAGTTTGGAGATCCAGAAAAGGTCCAGGCTACAGGTAGAAAGGGGAGGTCGCCAGCTCAGGGGACACTCGGTGTCTTCATAGCAGATGAGGAAGGAGTATGGATCCGGGAATAGGGGGAGCAAAGAAGGTGCCTGCCACACCTGAGCGAAAAGACAGAATCTACAGAACACACTGGGACTGAGTGAGAGTGAAGCAGGAGGAAAACAAGGGAGTGGGATGCCATTCATGTTTAAACAGCTAATTTTGAAAACTTCAGGAGGCTACTAAGCTTTCTGTTTCATTTTCTCTCTCATTTAGAAAGAAAACCATATTATAGCTCTTGACAGGAAGAAGGAAAGAGAAGAAGGGAGGGAGGGGCAGAAAGAGATTGTAATGAGACAGAATGGAAGAAAGGAAGGGGCGGGATACAAAAGCAAAAGATAAATAGCACAGTAGCCCTTCAGGCTATAAATCATGTAAAACCATGTCTAATAACATCAGATTTAATCCTACTCTAAAACCCATCTGAAGTGTTTAAAATCGTTTATAACATCTTATATCCTGCTTCTCTTTCACTTTTGGAAGGGAGAAAGAAAGGAAGGATTTGTTCTAGATGCTTCTACCTATCTTATTTAATCATAGCAACAGATCTGAGATCTATGAATTATTAACCCCATTTTGCGGAGAACAAAACTGAGGATCTGAAAAATAACAAGCTGCCAAACTGGTAAGAAATAGACACTAGGATAGCTCACTGTCTTTTCACAATCAACTTGAGAGAGTAAATCTAGAATTTTCTCATCTTTTTCTTGCAGTGGATGAGGAGGATTCCTATGACTACACAGTCCAAAGTTGCTACAGAGCCTCCTGGGACTCCCTTAGTCTGTACTGCTTTGTGTTAAAATGGGATTATGCTTGTTAATGGATAGTGAATAAATCATGGTTCTGTCTTTAATTAATCATTACTCTGCACCACTCATTACAGTGCTGATGGAATATTTTTGTAATTATTTCTTCATATGTGAAGGTAACACTTTAAACCTCTTAAAATGTCACCAAAGAAACAACTTCTAGATTCTTCTGGGACAGTTTTACTAGCATAGTATGGTGTTTTTTTAATAGGTCTTTCCTTCAGAAATGTCATACTCAGACAAGATGATGAAAAAGTGGTTGAAGTCAAAAGGTCATCTCATACAAAACATGTCAACCAACAAATTGACATGCAGTTCATACAGCCTTTCTAGGATAGTGGTGTGATACTGGGGAGAAAATGCAAGCTTTGGAGACACACAGTCTTGACTT
Organism: Capra hircus; assembly: GCF_001704415.2. Taxonomy (NCBI): domain Eukaryota; kingdom Metazoa; phylum Chordata; class Mammalia; order Artiodactyla; family Bovidae; genus Capra; species Capra hircus. The sequence goes on along the minus strand of NC_030809.1, from coordinate 48,091,538 downwards.
TAGGTCCTGACTCTATCATCACCCTGCTCTGTTGAGCTGGCAGGGTTCTAAATCATCTGGCCCTTGCTGCACTTTTCATTCTTCACTTATGTCTCTGACTGTCTCACTCCTGGACATGCTGAGCCAGAGGAAACATTGTCTCACCTATTTCCCCAGGGCTGCTGCTATTTCCACCAGCCTACCCCACTTTTGTGCATGGATAAATGCAAAGAAAAACTTCATACCTTCCCACTGAGCAAATACAGCAACCACATTTTGCCACAAAACCTGGGACAGACCTGTAATGGTGGAATATTCTGGATGCTATGTGAGAATAGGAGGATTTGTAACCACACTGGCAGGGCCGATCATCAAAAAAGGAAGAGAGTTCCAAAAAAACATCTACTTCTGCTTTGTTGACTATGCCAAAGCCTTTGACTGTGTGGATCACAACAAACTGTGGAAAATTCTTAAACAGATGGGAATACCAGACCACCTGACCTGCCTCCTGAGAAATCTGCATGCAGGTCAGGAAGCAACAGTCAGGACCAGACATGGAACAACAGACTGATTCCAAATCAGGAAAGGAGTACATCAAAGGTGTATATTGTCATCCTGCTTATTTAACTTATATGCAGAGTACATCATGAGAAATGCTGGGCTGGAGAAAGCACAAGCTGGAATCAAGATTGCCGGGAGAAATATCAATAACCTCAGCTATGCAGATGACACAATCCTTATGGTAGACAGCAAAGAAGAACTAAAGAGCCTCTTGATGAAAGTGAAAGAGGAGAGTGAAAAAGTTGGCTTAAAGCTCAACATTCAGAAAACTAAGATCATGGCATCTGGTCCCATCACTTCATGGCAAATAGATGGGGAAACAGTGAGAGAATTTATTTTCTTGGGCTCCAAAATCACTGCAGATGGTGACTAAAGCCATGAAATTAAAAGATGCTTGCTCCTTGGTAGAAAAGTTATGACCAACCTAGACAGCATATTAAAAAGCAGAAACATTACCAACAAAAGTCCACCTAGTCAAAGCTATGGTTTTTCCAGTGGTCATGTATGGATGTGAGAGTTGGACGATAAAGAAACCCGAGTGCCAAAGAATTAATGTTTTTGAGCTGTGGTGTTGAAGAAGACTCTTGAGAGTCCCTTGGACTATAAGGAGATCCAACCAGTCAATCCTAAAGGAGATCAGTCCTGAATATTCACTGGAAAGACTAATCCTGAAACTGAAACTCCAATACTTTGGCCACCTGATGTGAAGAACTGACTCATTGGAAAAGACCCTGATGCTGGAAAAGACTGAAGATGGGAGGAGAAGGGGATGACAGAGGATGAGATGGTTGGATGGCATCACTGACATGATGGACATGAGTTTGAGTGGCTCCAAGAGTTGGTGATGGACAGGGAAGGCTGGTGTGCTGCAGTCCATGGGGTCACAAAGAGTTGGACATGACTGAGTGACTGAACTGAACTGAGGGCAGATCAGAAAGGCTTCCTGGAAGAAGTGGTGCTCTAACTGATTCTTAAAGTTAGCAAGGAAAAGAACACAGGATGGAAAGGAAGAAGGGGGTCAAGGTACCAGAAGTAGCAGCAGGACAAATGCATCTTTGTACTTATCTTCCTCTTATCTATTATCTTCAACATTCTTTTTGATACCTTCTCTGGCAGAGGCCACCTGACCTGCCTCTTGAGAAACCTATATGCAGGTCAGGAAGCAACAGTTAGACTGGACATGGAACAACAGACTGGTTCCAAATAGGAAAAGGAGTACATCAAGGCTGTATATTGTCACCCTGTTTATTTAACTTCTATGCAGAGTACATCATGAGAAACACTGGGCTGGAAGAAGCACAAGCTGGAATCAAAATTGTTGGGAGAAATATCAATAACCTCAGATATGCAGATGACACCACCCTTATGGCAGAAAGTGAAGAGGAACTAAAAAGCCTCTTGATGAAAGTGAAAGAGGAGAGCGAAAAAGTTGGCTTAAAGCTCAACATTCAGAAAATGAAGGTCATGGCATCTGGTCCCATAACTTCATGGGAAATAGATGGGGAAACAGTGGAAACAGTGTCAGACTTTATTTTGGGGGGCTCCAAAATCACTGCAGATGGTGATTGCAGCCATGACATTAAAAGACACTTATTCCTTGGAAGGAAAGTTATGACCAACCTAGACAGCATATTCAAAAGCAGAGATATTACTTTGCCAACAAAGGTCTGTCTATTCAAGGCTATGGTTTTTCCAGTGGTCATGTATGGATGTGAGAGTTGGACTATGAAGAAAGCTGAGTGCCGAAGAATTAATGCTTTTGAACTGTGGTGTTGGAGAAGACTCTTGAGAGTCCCTTGGACTGCAAGGAGGTCCAACCAGTCCATCCTAAATGAGATCAGTCCTGGGTGTTCATTGGAAGGACTGATGCTGAAGCTAAAACTCAAATACTTTGGCCACTTCATGAGAAGAGTTGACTCATTGGAAAAGACCCTGATGCTGAGAGGGATTGAGGGCAGGAGAAGGGGATGACAGGATGAGATGGCTAGATGTCATCACCAACTCGATAGACAGGAGTTTGAGTGAACTCCGGGAGTTGGTGATGGACAGGGAGCCTGGTCTGCTGCGATTCATGGGGTTGCAAAGTGTTGGACACGACTGAGTGACTGAACTGAACTGAACTGGCAGAGGCTGTGAGTTGCTCACCAAATATCCACTCTCCCCTTCTGTCTGGAATTAACAGAACAGCTAGGAACATTTGCTACTCTCCCTTGTATTTAAGCATAGGACTTGAAAACATCCCACAAAAGAAAGGGAGTGTGCCTTTCTTTACTTCTTCCATCCTGATGTCTGAAAGGTGGGTGTGATGGCAAGGCTCTAGCAATCATCCTGGACCGTAAGGAAAAGGGGACACAGGAACATAGGGAGAAGTGGAACTGGAAGGAGTTTGAGTCCCTGACAAATTGTGAAGTCAGATTATCCTAGCAATTTCTTTTATGTAAGAAATAGGTAAATTCTTCACTTGTTACTACTTTGTAATTTTAAAAATGATATGCAGCCAATCCTAAGGCCATTCTAGCTCACAAATAATGATAATTCTTATTTTCTAAATTATAGCACATGCTTGTACCACTCACTGAACAAATACATATCTGTCTGAGGACAACCATTGGATGACAACTTCAGCTTTCCTGGATTGATATACATTTCCATTAAGTTACAAGCTCTTTGAGGGGAGAGCATTAAATTATAGTTTTCTTTGTCAACTCAGTTATTAGCAAATTATCTGGTTTAGAGTGTATGTTTAATAAATGTTTACTGTGATGATGCCGTGATTGTCCTTTAGAAAAAATGTGAGGACTTTTAAATCTTTGTTTAAACCTTTGCAGAAAGGGAAATAACAGTGTAAAGGAAAATATCTTCTCTAAGGGAAAAAAAAACCTCAGCCCATAAAGTGATAGCTCTGAGATGACATGACTTAACATATAGTCAAGAAATCTCTGACTTTGTATTATTGGAAACAAAAGTTGTTAGCACAGACCCCCTTCTAAAAGACAAAAGCCAACTCATCCTTGGGCAGAGCCTCCCAGCTTTGAGTTTGTCACTTTGGATGAAGTATGACCCCCAAAAATACAACCTCATGAAGGTGGAAAGCATTTGTGCTAAAAGGCAGACTATCTCACACATGCTTTACTTCCATGTCTTTATCCCAAAGGCAGAATTCATGTACATTTGCATAGACATGTTTCATCCTCGATTGAACCTCTAATTTTTCTTTAAAAATCTTTAGTGCTCTATACTATGGGGCTATCTGCCTTTCTATAAACACCCAGTTTCCACAAACTGTCCTCAAAACTTATCTACACAGTTTTGAACTACATGGCTATCAACAATCATGGGGAAAAAGGAAAGTGAAATCGAGGGAAAAAGGAAAGAAAAATTACATCTGTATGTCAACCATGTGCCAAAGACAAAAAGAAAGAAAGAAGAAGAAAAAAAAGACAGGAAAAACAATTTGCAGTATCAAAAGAAAAAAAAAATCACTTTTTAATTGACTTTCTCTTTGTCAGTTCTGATGCTAAGCACTTGCTCCTTCCTTATTAACTTTGGTCTTTTGAGCAATTTTTTCCATTGTGAGCACTTTCTAAAAAATCATTTTCACACATTTCTCAGAAGCATCAATCCTTCCGGCATTCCTCTATGCTCACATTATGGTACCCAGCTCTAAATATAAAAGACTTTTATTATGTCCATTAACCATGGACATATGTGCTCCAAAAGTTTCCTGACATGCAGTCATTTGTGGGTTTTTAATTATAAACAGAAAATATTCACTAGAAAAATAAAGAAGCAAGCCCATAAATATATCTTTATGCACTGAGTTTTGTTTGTATACCACAAAATGTTTAGGCAAATGACTCCCCCAGCTGCCAACTTCAGGATGTGAGCATGCATACGTTTACAAACACACAGAGATGTACATACATTTATAGGTACGATTAAAATCTTGCCTTGGTAGGACTCAAACGTCTGTCATTGCAGGTACAGCTGTCATGTAAATAAGAGAATGGAGCTTCCTTACACTCACCAGGTCTCATCCCATATGAAAACTTAAGTGGGAAAGAAGGCAATGCCCAATAAAACACCTGACAAAGTCATATTTTTTGAATGCGTTTTATTTTAACAACCAAAAAATTCTAACAGCCTAACAATGCACATAAGTTAAAAATTAATTATCACTTAGTGATAACAAAGATAGTTGATTTACATGGAAAAAAGAACATTTACAATATGTTAATCCTTATTCACATTGTTGATACCGCAATAAAACACAATTTGTTTTTTCATTTCACAAAAAAAAAAGGGGGTGGGGCAGGAAATTGTGCTTTGTCAAGAGGCACTACAAGAGAAAGTTTCTTCTTCCAAATAGATATTATATGACAGATATTGAATAAATAGACATATATGCATTGTAATTCGCAAAGATCTGGCAAGACCACAGGCTAAAATGCCCACAGATTCACTTAGAACCACTGCAAACTTGGCAGTGAAATTAAAAAATAAAAGGCAAGACTTAGCATTGAAAAATACCTAATAAATTTTTGGTTGAAGTGTAAAAGATACCAAATGCGGATGCCATCGAGAGATGAACCACCTTGTAAGAGCTTGGCAAAATCAGTTTCCATTACCTGTACAGAGTGACCTTCAGCAACAGTGTAAGAAGACAATTTGGAAAAGAGTAACTCGGAGATCAGGAAGCAGCAACCACGGACTTTCTGATTAAAGCTGCAGCATACTACAGAAATAGGAATGATGGGCCCAGGGCTTGACTGCAAACCACCATCCTTTTGCAAAGGTATATGACGCTCATGTCAAGATAATTTCTTAAACATCATTATTTGAAAAAGTACAGGAAAATGTCCCTTTAAAAACTCCAGAGGTTACTGAGCAGCTAGAATTAGCTTGTATTGCAACATGTCTTCTCCCTGTATATCGTTAAGTTCTGAGTTAATATCTACAAATAGAGGTTTTCTTTTTTTAACTCCGACCTTTTATACCTTTCAAATATATAAATAGTATTAACAGTTATATTACAATGTTTGTGTAGTAAACAGAAAATAACTTTCAAAGTGATATTGCATGAGGTCTTTGACAAGGTTGCATGAGAGCACAACTCTTAAAAAAAATCCAACCATGTGGGACTGTTTGATGGCCACCTTGAAGTATGGGTTAGGTTTGATTGGCCAGTCCTGAAGGTGAGGTCTCCTCTTGCAATGACTAGAAGTAGAAGTAGCAAGTAATGGTTTCTGATGGGAAGCTAAAGGCGGTGGGAGAACCATAGTAGATTGCAGCTTTAATGCTCATTCCCTTAAACAGCCAGTCGGCATTAGTTCTGCTTTACGTAAGGTAACTGCTATGTAGGCAACTGGGAAAATGTTTCAGTTTATGACAAGTAGGTGATTCCACTGAAATTGCTTTGCTTACTCTATTGCTTGGAGCTGCACAATGATTTAAAAACAGGTTTTCGTTAGGGCTGCTCCCATAGCAGGGAAGGGATGAGGTGCATGAGAGCAAGGACTAAAAATGTCTGGTTAAGTGGATGGAATGTGTACGAAGAAGAAGACGCCCAAAGTGAAACAGAAATGAGAAACGTCTCTCGGGAGCTGGAGGGACGGAGATTTATTTGAGAAGGAGCCCCTTTACCTGGGCAGCAACTTCTTTTCTAACTTAACATTACATTGAACTATTTTCTATTTTTAAAATAAGAAAAGTAAAAGAAAACAGCAACAATAAACAAGTTAAAATGAGCAGGCTTATTAATTTTAAGATCTGAAGCCACGAGCAGGTAAATAAATTTCACAATAAAATGTGGCTCATACTGTGAATTCCATTTGTCTGATGTCAAAATGTCATTTTATCGAGGCTGCACTAATAAATGAGTTTTCTCTGCACTGAGTTTCAGCTTCATTCATTTGGAATTCCACAGAAATGCACCTGTCCACTACAGTAACGACAAGTTGAGGAACGGAACACATCGAGTCATTTAAGTGTGCATTGTGTCTTTAAGATTAATGTGACTGGTATCATCTTAAGGTGCCCTGATTTTTTTTTCCACTTTATTCTTCTTTCTTTCTTTTACTTTTTTTGGCAGTGTTGATTTATTTAGTTAAATACATACCTCAAAAATTACCCATCAAGCTGCCAGATAGGAAGCCATAGAATTAAAAAAAAAAAAAATCAGGGACAAACACAGAAAATAAATAGGAATTCAAAAATAAGTCACCCCACCCTGAGAGCAGGCCGCAGTTTATCAAAAAGCCAAAGCGACTCACTGTGAAGTGGTTTTTTTTTTTTTAATACATAAACAAGTCTCTTCTTTAAGAACTCATTTCACAGTCTATTCTTTCGGATTGTAAAGTTCTCTGTCCCATGCAATTTAATATATATATGTAAATATATAGATATATACATATACATATACACACACACTTGTAGCTTCCTTCATTTCGTAGGTCTTTTCATCTGGGAACTTGCCTGGTGTCTCTTCCATAAGTGCAAGGATAATGAAGGCAGAGTCTCCTGTGATTATAATGACTACGATCCAGTCCATTGTAAAGCGTAACACTTTAGTGTCTTTGCCAAGGCGATGTCTGATTCGGAAATACTGAACTTATTCAGTCTACAGGTGTATCCTGTGCAACAAAGAAATGTCAAAAAAAAAAAAAAAAAAAAGGAAGGAGAACAAAAAGACCAAAAAAAGACAAAAATAAAATAAGGCAAAAAAAAAAAAAAAAGTTTTCAGAGAAACTAAAACAGAAAATCCTTGGACTGGTGTATTGCTTCACCTGATTGGAGTTCACATTATCTCTGGTCAATTTCAGCGGGCGCGGCCTTACTTTTCTCCGCATTCTCCTCCTCAGCCTCCACTTTGTACATTTCCTCCGAGCCTTCCTCACTGTCATTCTCTTCTGACTCCGTCAGCAGCTCCTCGTCCTTATACTCGGCCACATCTACCGCCGAGCCCAGGTGTTCCTTGAGCTTCCCATGATGTTTCACGTGGTACCGCTGGTTCTGGAAGAACTTGATGATGGTGTGTTTGGGGAGATCCAGCTGAGCAGAAAGAGTATGGATAGCTTCCTGATCAGGGTAGAGGCCCACATCATGAATGAAGCTCTGGAGGATTCCAAGGGCTTCCAAAGAGATCTTTGTACGAGACCGAGGCTTTTTGGCACAACTGTCTTCGGTTGGAGGAGGTGGTGGGGGTGCTTCTTCTCTGGGAGGAGAACTCTCCTTGGCTGGCTGAGACTGCTGTCTGTGAAGGACCTGATAATTAAAAAAAAATAATAAATAACATTTGATTCACTATTTCACCTTTCAAAAGCCATCATTCTTCTAAAATACACGTCTGCTTAGCATTTTAGTGATGCATAGTCATTGTAAGTTCAGGTCTTCTGAAAACTTAACTGAATTTCTGGAGACTCAGAATCTCATCTACAAAACAAGAGGTTAATAATAGTAATGTTTCCATTCTGAGGCACAAAGAAGTTAAGTCCCATGTTGCCCAAGGTTATTCAGATTCAAAGGACCTGGCTCTAGGCTCTTGCTGTTAACCGGTATGATGTGCCACCTCTCTGGAGCCCAAGGACAAAGAAACTGGACCCAAAGGAAAAGTGCAGGCTCTGCAAATGAGATCACATGAATTCACGTCCCGATTCTTCCACACAGCTGGGTGTCTCTGTGCAAGAGACTAAACATCTTTAGGCCTCAATTTCATCATATATGAACGAAGGATAAGACACTAGCTTCCTAGGGATGTTGTAAGGATTAAATGACATACTGCATTTAAAGAACAGTGCCTGCCTTAAACCAGAGGTTGACAAACTTTTTCAGCACAGGGCCAGGTGGGAAATATTTTATTTAGCCTTAGCAGGGCCTCACCATCTCTGTTGCCTCACCATCTCATGGTTCAATTCTATCTTCATAATGTGAACATACACAAATGAGCATGGCTATGTTGCCATAAACTTTATTTATAAAAACAAGAGGTAGCTTGAATTGGTTCAAGTTTGTTCACCTCTGGCTTAGACCAAACATCCAAAAAATGATAAGTCATTATTATAACAGCCTCATAAATTATTCTTGAAGTGTAACAGAGGAATAGTATTTGAGTCAGAAAATCAATACTCCATAAAATTAGGAACAACTTAAATTTATTTTCTTTTAACCCTGATCTTAATCCTCAAACAATAATGTTTTTTTAATATCTATATAAAAACTTACAACTTTTTATTAAATTATGAACTTTAGATGACTACTTTATACTCATAAATGGACCTTCTCAATATCACTAATGTCAAGGAGACAGCAATGCCTGGTGTCTTGAAGTGAGACCTTGGTTTCCTACCCAGGAACTGCACCTGGTTAGCCTGGGTGAAAACCAAGAATCCTAGCCACTAGTCCACCATGGAGGCTAGAGAACAAACTAGTCATCCTTTGTTTTGCAGCTCACTTCCTTTTTTGCTGTTGTTGTTATCCTTCACGTCAAGGCTTTCTAGTTGTAATTAATTTAAATTTCTCTTTCATTTCTACCTATTCCTCACTCAAAAATAAAGCAAAACTAGTATTTAAAAAAATTTTCTAGACCCAAGTTGGGGCCACTCCTGCCTGGTGCCACATCAGCAGACTGAACTTTCATGTGGCTGGCTGTAAATGCTCTGCTTGACCAGAATCACAGGATTCATTCAGCCCAGCCCCAAACGCAATGCCAGCTCTGGGCTCTATACTTACTTCCTTGTTCTTTGATCTTTCTAAATAAAGTCAGATATGCAATCCCCACCAATCATGCCCGGTCCTCTGTGTTGCCACTTCTAATGCTCTAAAATGATGCCCCAAATCCCTCCAGATGATTGCTCCACTGCTTGTGAGGAACTGTAGCCCCCATCCATGGATTGTCTCCCTTGAATAAAGGATATCAAACTCATTGCTACATTGCATTAGTTTTGTCATTTGACACTGGTTGTGGTCAGTCACTCAGTAGTGTCCGACTCTTTGTGACCCTTTGGATTATTGCCTGCCAGGCTCCTCTGTCCATGGGATTGTCCATGCAAGAATACTGGAATGGGTTGCCATTTCCTCCAAGGGATCTTCCCAACCCAGAGATCAAACAACGTCTCCTGTGTCTCCTGCGTTGCAGGCAGATTCTTTATGGCTGAGCCATCAGGGAAGCCACATTTGACACCAGCTGGGCAAACTTATTCTTGATCTTCGTAACTGCTTTTACAATGTCCTCTCTGCATGAAATAGTTTCCCATTTTAATATTTACTTACAAACTTCTTCAATCTGACTAATCTTCACATCTTGCAACATTAGCAGCAGTGCTATGTAATTAAAAGGCTACCATGAAGGTCCCCATGACAAAGTATTCTATCAATGTCAAAGGCAAACACTGTATTTCCTCCGCTCAGATCAGTCTCTAACTTCCTGGATCACCCCCGCTCCAAGACCTTTAAGAATAGTGAGTTCATTTTTTAAAAAACACATGTTTCTCTTTTACCATTCTCTCCTATTTTACATGGTGTTTTCCATGTTATAGTAACAAATTAAACATTTTCCAGAGTTCAAGTGAACTCAGTCCAATCAATGCATAAGAAACATGTCTGGTTACACTAGAGTATCACTGGTACCATCACTGCCACTCTCCCCACACATTACCCTAATGACCCATTTTTCAGACTAGAAAATACCAGCATCAGAGCAAGCATTTAAGAAAAAAATCTCTGCCATCTCTCCTAGTCTCAGGGACTATTTGATGAAAAACTAATTTTTCACTGATGTGAATGCGTCAGTCTTTTCTATAGAATTTAACAGCTATTAGGGCAGATGAAATTGTTACTTAGGTAGAAAAAAAAAAGAGGATGAAATTTTTAATCATTCATAAACAAATAACAATAAAAGGATAATCAAATGCACGTAAGAACACCCATCATAATAGGCTGATGGCTGGTGGCAGAAAGAAATCTAAAACAGAGGACCATAAAACGGTGGCACTAAAGGCCCATATAATGTTGACCAATTAAAATGAATGTTCTTGGCATTTTCTTTACCACTTTCAACTAAGAGTAAACTCATGTGGTCTGCTGTGGTGAGCTGGCATCAGCAAAAAAGTGAGAGCTCCATTACTTCAATGTCCTAATTATAGCCACAGGGAGAGGAAAGCTGCGTGGTGGGCCTGCGTGTTCAGGGCAGCTTTGACGGCAGGAAGATATTTGCTCCAAGGTTGTAATCTGGGTAGCCTGAGCACTGTAATAAATAAACCTCCATGTCAACAGGTGAGGGTTTTTTGTTTGGTTGCTTTTTTTTTTTGGATGAGAAAGAATAAGAGAGAGACTGAAATTACGCAGGGAATATGTATTCATAGAACATGTACACTCAAGCACAGGACCTCCTTTTAGAGCAATTGCGTTAATTGGAAAACAAAAGAGAATTAAAATGCCCCATTTTCTAAATTATGCTTGCCTTCTGTAGTAAAAGTCAGCATAACGGTTCCATTTAATTAAATAATTAGATTGGTTCTTTAGGGGTTTTCCATTGTGCATCGGTTAGATTTAAAGAGATTTTCCAAAACTATACTTTGAAGTTACTATAATCTTTCTGCATGATAGGGTTTGTTCTTCTCCTGAGGTCCCACCAATTGGCCTATTTTCCCTCCCTTTCTAACTTTGAACCTAGCAGTAGTAACACACGAATAGAGAGAAGCCACACATGGAATGGGAAAACAATGATCATAGTAGCTACCACTAACTGAAGGCTTACTCTGTGCCAGGCATTTCTAAGAACTATACATGGATTAGTTCATTTAGTCCTCACAGTTCCTTGTGAAGGTGCTACTTGAATCAATAACAACCTGGAGACATGTAGCATTTCAAGAACACCCTCAAAGTTGGAAACTTTAAACATAGGGAGCAGTCAGTCTTAAGAAAGTAGGTTCCAAGGAACAATGACAATGTCGCTGCCCTCATAGGAGAGGAAGATCTTTTTCAGAGAAATAACAGCGATAGAAATGATCTACAAAGTGAGAGATCCTGGGTTAGTTCAATATTCTATATTGAGTTAGAAGGCATAACAGTATTTGCATGAAGGTTAAATGATATTTCTAGCATCTTTGACCAGACAGTAAAGAGTACAATGTGCATAATATCTGAGACAAAAAGAGTCCCCCAAGTCTCAGCTATCTTTACTCTCCTGAAATGTTCTGATTACTCCAGGCAGAGAGTTGCTTATTGTCTGTAGATAGTTCTTGGCAAAAAGAACTGCCTACACTTCCTCACTAGCCACTTGTAGTAGCTTATTATTATGACAATCAGGGAATTCTTACTGTCGTGCAGCACTTCTTCCAATGGTGTGAATACTCTGAACAAAAGTAGAGTAGAGCCAAAAAACAGAGATGGCAGTCCAAACTCTCTTCCCAAATCCTCCATCTAAACAGCAGGATCAAGTCACTTCATAGGACTGATTTTTGAACTCCCACTTCACTAAATTTTGGTTTTTCTGTCTGAACTTTTCAGAAATATTTGAAATTCCTTGTGTGTTAACTAGAATGACTCAAGTTTGGTTCCTGTCCCCAGCCAGCACCCTGAGTAACTCTAGCCTGAGGCTGTCACTGATTCCTGCCGGATGGACTACACACCATCCTGTTCCTCAGATCAGCTGACAGTACAGGCATATATTTCTGGATGATTGACTTTTTGAAACCACAAAATTTACAGTTACTTCAACCAAGACAGAGAATGCCCTGCCAACTAAACAGAGATATGCTCTTTCCTAACAAGTTCTTTCCAAACCCAGATGATTGTTTTCTGATATTTTTTTAAAAAGGTAAGTATGATAGAGCAGCTACCCAGATAGTTACATAAATCTGCCCAAGTCTGCACATTTTCCAGCCTCATCCTTTTTCCCCTTTTTCAAAATGGGCCCAGAAGCTGACCTTTGTACTCCTAAAGTCCATCATCTCTCTTCACATGATTTTCCCAAATAACAGAATATATCATCCTGTAAAGATAGCTATCCATCCCTTTCTTCATGACCTTTGCAAACTGAAGCCTGACAATTCATCCCAGTTCATTTTGGTTTGGATTTTTCTCCATCACGATTGAGCTTAATCTGGTCAGCAATTCATTTCTGATAATTTCTACAAAGAGAGTTTTAAAAGGTTTATTTGAAAGTCTTCTTCTATTTCTTTTTTTGTAGCTTCTATTGTTATTTTTTAAATATAACGATGAGGGTTCACAGCAGTAAAATATCTAGGCAGCTTCAATAATAATAATAATATTAGTAATAGATGGTGGCATTAATATACAGTTTATTATGAACCTAAACACCGGCCTAAATCTATAAATGCATTTTATTTTCACAATAATCCTGGACTAGGTATTTTTACTCCATTCATGATGAGAAAACTGGGATTCAGAGAGTATAGGTAATTTATGAGAGGTCTCATAGATTCTAATTAGCAGGCCTGGGAATCTAAAACATATCTGGTTTCAAATCCCATGTCTGTAACCATGCTGTTCTCCTGTCTTCTATGAGCAAGATCGCATGGGAAAACTGAGCAAAGGCTCCAGGGTAGAGGAGATAGACCGTAAGTAAGATATCAGGCAGTAATAAATACTATCAGCAAAAATAGAGCAAAGCATACAGAGAAGAACTGGGGGGAGATGACGTTCTTTTAGATTCAGTGATTCAAGGAAGGCTCCCTAAGAAGTTGGCATTTGAGCAGAAGCCTGAAGGAAGTGAGGACCCAGCCATGAAGAAGGGCATCCCAGATAGAGGAAAACAGCAAATGAACAAGCTAGGAGGAAGACGTACACTCAATATATTTGAAGAACATCGAGGGAGGCAGCAAGTTAAATCTGTGCCACCTAATACAGCAGCTTACTAGCCACACACAGCTACTGACATCTAAATTCATTAAAACTGGAAGAAGAAAAAACATTTAGCTCTCTCAGGCACATGAGCCTTCTTTCCAGTGCTGGATATCCACACTGCACACCACCACACTGGACGGCACAGATATAGCACATTTCCAACAGCAGCACTGTCATTGCCATCACAGGACATGGCATCAGACAGCCCTCCGCTGGACAGAAATGACAAGTGAGGGGTGGTTAGGGCGAGAGCCAGAGCAGCGGGGCCCTGGCATTTTACTATCAGGGTGAGGGAAACCCTTACTGTGATCTATAATCATATCATCTGATCTACCCCAAAACACAGTAGGACTTGAAACTACCACTATCACTAGAGAGAAGAGAAATGTTCCTATGTGTATGTGTGTGTGTGTATATATATATAGTAAGAAACTCAGCTCACATATATAACTGGACTTTCAATACAGTATCACAAATAGCAATACTATCATCAAAACAATCAGAAGGATGCATTGGCACTGCTATCCTAAAAAGATGGTTAACTTACATTTAACTGATGACTGCCTTCTTCATCAGAAGTGTTTATCATGTCTAAAAGAAATTATGTTTAAAACCATAGACCCTGGGTTAAAAAAGTAAAAAAAAGAATTCATTTATCAAATATTTTTGGAATGTCTATAATAACTGGACCTAGCAGTCTACAAAGCTTTCAAATAAGGAGTCCTGTCTCCAACAGTCAAGTGTTGATGAATAAGTTATGAGTAGAATATAATCAAATAGAAACTTGAAAGTTTAATAAGTGTGTTATTTATTCACTGAAATCTCTTTGGGCTGAAATATGACATACATGTGTATAAATGAACAGGAACATAGCGATGAAGAAAGAAAGGCTGTGAATATATTCAAAAGAGACATCAACTTCAAAATAAAACCCAACACCTCCTTGCCCAGTAACAAAGCGCAATAAGGATATATGTTGTTTTTCTGCCTAAGAGAGGGAAAATTTTAAAAACACAAGGACAAAATGGTACCATGACAAAGACTGACTAAGAAAGATAAAGCAGCTCTTCTTAAACTGCTCAGTGTTCAAATAGATTTTGAAGGCCTCAATGAAAACCAGCTGGGAGCCATGTGTAAAATATAATGGCTTTTGCCTGCAGGGAAGGAAGTGAGATCCTGAATGATTAAGTTTAGGAAAGTATATAATTCACTGTATCATTACGGGGTGAACTGGATTACTTATAATATGCCAAGACTTTGTGGTCTTTTTTATATAGAGAAAATGAGAAATTATTAAGGAGGTGACTATAGAGGGTGGTTGATCTAGTGGGGTAATAGGTAATGGGGTAAAATCGGCTCCCAGGTGGTCGCATCCCTCTCTCTCCGACAAGCCTCACCCGCAGGAGTGAGTGAGTGTCAGCTTCAGGTTCTCCATGGTGGTGAACATCAACAGGAGATGACTTCTAACTGCATTTGAGTCAGTAACAGAATTCTTTTTACTCGTTTAATTTTACCTCATCTAAAATAACAGAATGTTAACAAAAATAACAGAAGGTAAAATAGTTTATCCCAAGAAGGAAAGCGTTCTTCTACTAAAAATTCTGAGAACGTATACTTAACAGGCAATAAGAAAAACTGGTTAGAACAACTGGAAAGCCCTCATGCATAACTCAATTAGAATTTGTTAAATGAATGAGTCAGTGCTGCTGTTTTTAAAATATACTATATATAAAAAATAGAATATAACTGAGATATTTGTCTTAAAATATAACTGAGATATTTGTCTTAAATTCCAACTGCCTAGCTCTACCCTCTAATTTTTCCTTTTTTTCAAAATCAGCATCTAAGACTTCAAATTTTGGCTCAAAACTCAATGGGGAGAATTCAGCATTAGTAATTAATAATTAATGTAACTATCATACCTCTCTCTCATCTGTTGGACTGTGAGCTACACATTGGCACACTTAAGTGCTCAGTACATCTTTCTTCTGCTATACTAGATTAATCCATATTCTTTCTTCCTTTAATTGCAAGCTGGTTATTATTTTTGTTCTCTGCAACTTACTTTTTCTTGCTATTATTCATCTTCAGCAAAATTATGCTTTAAAGTAAAGAAACCATCACTCATTACAGGAACTTTTATCTAATAGTTTGTGGCATTTGTTTGTTTTTCACCATTTCTTTTGTGTTAAAATCAGCTCCAGGGCACTGTATAATCCTTAAGGTTGCTTTTATATAAAAGTTGTTAGCAGGAGTTGTGAGGTTACAAAGTTCTGGTTTTGAATCCAGTCTTTATCCTAAAAAGCATATCTGCTTACTAGCCGTGCAACTCTGAGCAAGTTACTTCCTCAGAACCACAGTGTTTATTAATCTATAAAATCTTCCTTGCAGTTTTATAAGGATTAAGAGAGAAAATACACTTCTGTGGCATACCTAAGTAAAATAGTTCTCATGAGAAAGAAGTGAAGTGAAAGTCACTCAGAAATGTCCAACTCTTTGCAACCCCATGGACTGTAGTCTGCCAGGCTCCTCTGTTCATGGAATTCTCCAGACAAGAATACTGGGGTACATAGCCATTCCCTTCTCCAGGGGATCTTCCCAACCCATGGATAGAACCTGGGTCTCTTGCATTGCAGGCAGATTCTTTACTGTCTGAGCAAAGAGCATTTGTGCAACTGTGTGAGTTGAGAGCTGAACTAACACCTTTGTAATGAAATAAATATCATTTTTATTTGAAATAACAACCAACAGGCATACTATAGTTATTCAGACTTAGGTTTGTGGCAGACATTCTCTTAAAAATGAAGTAAGCCTGTTGATTAAAAAAAAAAAAAATCTGTACAATTTGTTGCCAATGATAAAATTCTACCTTCCCAGCAAAAATAAAAAATTTGGAAAACTTGTAGCTTCCACTAAAAACTTACTTCCCCTATACTTAAATACCTCCCTGATGATACTGGTGATGATTTAAGAATTTTTTAAAAATATGTCATACAATGAAATGTGTCAATATTTAGAAGATCTATATAACTCACTACATCAATATTTTATAAATATTGATATTATAAAATTATGAATAGGTAAAATACTTATTCAAAGAAACAGGCAGACAAATGAATTTTAATGTAAAAAAATATGAAGTTCACTGATATAATTTTAGATTCCACTCTGCAACTAACCTTTAAGAAATGACCACTTGTAGAGTTTTGTATCAAAAAAAGAAAATCATAATTTCCTGGAAAAGCTAGCAAAATATGCCTTCCTTTTCTAATTACATGTCTGTGTGAGGCTTGCTTCTCTTCATTTACTTCAACCAAACTATAAGCTACACTTTGTATCAGAATGAATATAGAAGCAATTATGATAATCCAGAGGTCTTCCACTCAGACATTAAAAATATTTGCAAAAATATATTTAAAACAATGGTACTCTTCTTATATTTTTTTCGGGGGGGATACAGTGATCTTCATTAAAATATATCATTTATACACCTATTATTTCTAGTTAGTTTCAAAAAATAAACATTTAAGTTTTCTCAGAACTAATTTCTAATCTGTTAAGTATTGATATGCACATTATTGGGGTCCTTAACAGGAATAGTGAAAGGAGATCCAACTACTAAGATGTGTGAAAACTCTATACCACATAAATCATACTGAATATATAGCTCTGTCTTGGCCCTAATGAAAACTAAACCATTTACTATGAAACTCAAAATGGATCTTAGAGTTAAAAACATCCTTACTTGAATTCAGTCACCTCGAAGGTGTTAGAGAACGAGCGTAGGAGAAAGTACCCAGCATTACGATTTGCCTCTTGACTTGGTCATTCAGAGACATTTTCACAGGCAAAATATACCTGCCTAGATGTACAACTCAGCGCTATTTCTAACTTCAAATGGTGTTACTTGAGTTGGTTCTTATGGTTGTAATTTCACATTCTAACATTATAAGACTTATTAAAAACTATGGTTCAGTTTTGTTGCTTTTTTTTTTTTTGGATTATACAGTATCCTAAGGTCAAAACTCAGGAAATCTGTTATTAAAAAAAAATAAGTATCCATGAAGTGATGACAAATTGCAGACTACAGGTGTTAGATTACATTTTGACTCCAGGCAAGTTTAATTTAAGTTGGTCTCCTTTTACAATTGCTCTTAGCACAGACAGCTATGGGAAGGGGATTTGGGGAGGGGAGGAAGCGGGAAGAGAGAGAAGAAGAACCAAAAAAAAAAAAAAAGAGTAGTGCTCAATAAAAGAAGACCATGTCAAGAGAAATCAATACAAACAAGCAAAATGGTAGGAAGTCTGACATGGAAATATGTGTTCAATTTCATCCAGCCTTAGTCTGAGTTTCCTTTAATATTGTAACCAAGATGGCATTGGAACATCGTGTATGTTTTTAATGCAGTTTAATGATTGTTTCTCAAAATAAACACTTTGGTCAGAGATAAAAGCATAAAAACACTATGACACAATAATCTGTTAAAACAAACTTGGGGGTTTAGAGGAAGCATAGTTCTTAAAACAGCCTTTGGCTTATATCATTTCCTCTTTAGTAACAAATTGAGAACAACTATACCAACAACTTTGGTATGGTTTGGGTTAAAAAAAAAATGTGTTGTAGTCCTTAATCTGACTATACTGAGTGGCCAGTCTGCAGACTCTAGAGGTGGCTGAGTGAGCTGCTTTTCTAATACAAGGAGATGAGCTGATAGCAAATTAAGCAGGGTCAAGATGAGGAGCTGTATTTCCATCAAATAGACTCCATGACACATAAAAAGCAAATCTCTCTCCTATTAGAATGCAAAAGAGATAAAACATAGGCATATACTGAACCTATAAGCAATGAAAACTTTTCCTTCATCAGTGTCACGATATATAGGTTTATTTGATAATTTAGGACCTAATATGACCAAAATCATTCCACAAACTGTTCATGGGATAATTCAGGAAGAACAGATTCTTCAGGATGGTCCAGGCTACAACCTGTGTCTTTCTTCCTAGGAGAAATCATCCCTCAGCCCATCCACCCAAGCCCCATTTGCCTGACACCCATGAGTGTTCATTTACCCCCGTTCCCTATACTTCTACCACCGTTCACAACGTCATCTCAAAACACAAAACTCTGCCTAAAAATTAACAGGGAAGGCCTATCTTCTGAAGATCAGATTCAAGTTACAGGTAATGTTAAAGTGTCTTTGAAAGTGAAAATCGCTCAGTCGTGTCCAACTGTTTGTGACCCCATGGACTTATACAGTCCGTGAAATTCTCCAGGCCAGAATACTGATTGGGTAGCCTTTCCCTTCTCCAGGGGATCTTTCCAACACAGGGATTGAACCCAGGTCTCCTGCATTGCAGATGGATTCTTTACCAGCTGAGCCACCAGGAAAGCATTAAAGACCTTATATTTGAGTGAAAATGAGTCAAGAGTAACAAGACATGACCAGAGCTGACAGTTACTATGGTATTCTGATTTCTAAATGCCTGCATGGTGTGTTCATTGGTATAGCTGAGTGGCTTTTGCACCAACATGGATGAAAGAAGAGCTCTTAAGTTAAAGACAATGAAGAGTATAAAATGCTAGGACGAACTGAGTACCTGGAATTTATAATGTCATTAAAAGAACCAAACTAGAAATTCATGACACATCATCAATAGCAAAAGGGCAAGAGAGAAAGACGTGCAAAGGTTCAGAATAAGAACGATCTATTAGAATTATTAAACAGTTAATCCAGTTAGCTAAATAATTGTCAAGTGAAGTAAAATGTAAATCAAATGAAAACAACCTTTTGAAAAGGCAGTGATACCTGAACAGTGAGCTCTGGACTTTGAGTTTTTAAAACAGATTCAAGCTTAAAAGAATAGAATGCATTATTGAGCTCAGCTTTATTGCATTTCTCAGATATCACATTTTTTTAAAAAGCAGATTGAAGGCTTGTGGCAACCCCACATTGTCAGATGATGGATAGAATTTTTTAGCTATATTTTTAAATTAAGGTATGTACATTTTTTTAGACAAAATCCAAATGCATGCTTCATAGACTACAGTATGGTGTAAACATCATTTTCATACACACTGGGGAACCAAACAAATTTGTGGGACTCACTTTGTTGTGACATTTGCTTTATCATGGTGGTCTGGAACTGAACTGGCAATACCTCTGAGTTATGCTTGTACAGAAACTGTTTCAGGTAAAGAAATTTCATCTAACAAGTTTAATCAGAGCAGAGTTTCAATTACTTTTAAGTGAAAACATGTTAAGTTAGAGCAGGTAGAAAATAGATATATTTTATAAGAGCAGACATCATGTAGCCAGCCAAGAGCTCTATCAATGAAGACCTAAAATAATGATTCCTGAGGAAAAGTACTAGAGTCAAAATTCAAACCACTTTCAAATATCTTACTATTTAGAAATCCAGTGACAAAAATAACTTGAAAACACCTATTGGTAAAGAATGACTTAGAAACAAAGAGGACATGGAGGAAAAGGATACGTACACTTTAAGTTAAAAGATCTCAATAAATTATATAGGCTTCTTGAACTAAAGCATCATCCTTCCTGATTTACACAGATTGTATGATGTGACTTGGGGATCATATGATAAATTTAATTATTCAGATCCTACAGTTAGTATATATTTGAAGTGGTTCACTATCTTTTGGGCTAGTTTCTTAAAAATGATAACAAACTAATCTCACAATAACAATGGATTCTGTTGTATTTATTCATCAGATGAGAAAACGCATACACAAAATTGAACTCTGATCTACATATTACAAATCCCTGTCTAACACATAGCAAACACGGTCTTGCTGCTGTTAGCTGGAAAAAACAAAAATTATTCTGTTTAAAAGCTTTGAACAAAAATTCACTTTAGTGTGAATAAACATCTTCCAATTAAAATATAAAAATAACACCAGAAGTGACAGAGGGGACTATTCAGTGTTTCCAGTTTATGATTAAAAGTGAAGACACACAAGGAACAATTATATCATGGAGAAGCTCCTCTCCCAAATGTTAATTTTTAATTTTTACTTTTTCTATCTTTGGATATCATTAAAAAAAATAATATACCCAATTCTGTCAAAATCTGCAGCAGAAGAAGGAGATTTTCATCCTGACAGAACTCAGCCAAGACTCAGCTTCAGACGAAAATTCCCCATAATTGTAATGGCATGAGTGACACAGCAGTTATGCTGCATTCCAGCTTCTCAAAGAAGGGGGCTTAAATTATTTAAGGAAAAAGGGTGTTTAGATTAGATTCTTTACTTCAGGGCAAAAAGAGAAAAAGAAGGTAATCCATGTATTTGAGGTCTCACATGGGGCTGTTTAGAATCCTATGATAGGCCACATTTTCTGTATGATTTTTACAGCTGGGGCACTCAGAAGTCAGAACAATCTGACAGTTATGGTTAGTGAAAATATTAGATGTTCACCCATAAAACACTACCTCAGCATATTTTTGCTTTCTGGATGTAACCACTTAATAACAGGACTTGAGAAAACTGCACTGTGTGAATCAAACACATAAAAGTACAAATATTCCTTTTATAGAAAGCAAGTCTTGAGCAGTGCATTATAATCAACCACTCTGGTAAAAGACAAAGTATCTAGAATTACCATACCACAGACATAGTATGGTTTATTATATCGTAACGTCCAAACCTGGTAAACAAAGTCAAATGATCAAAGAAGCGTTTTCTCCTCAGACAGTGAGGTAAAAGCCACCGATCTGGAGAGTGTCAGCAAAGAGTCCTCGTGGCTTAGCAAAGAAAAGGTGTCAAAGGAGAGCTTATCAAATATAGCCCTTAGTTTTCAACTTCACTTAATTTCATCAGAGACTGGCTTCCTTGGTATTATTTTCTTTCGAGAAAAAAAAATATATGGAAAAATTAAATCATCTTTATTTAAGTAAAATAAATACTGGATGTGAAGTAAAACATCCAAAAGGTTAATTCTAGAGTATTCATTTAAATTTGAAACCACATTTAATTCATTATGAGGATAGTGGTTTTACATTCTCCACCTTAATGATCTTATTAACAGTAACCAGGTATGGAGAAACTTCTGCTTCTAAAATTCGTGGTAAGTACACCAGGTGAGAGATGGAGAGCAGACAGGGTGACGCAGTCTTATTCAGACTGTGGTTTACTCAAGAAAATAAATCTTTGTCTCCCAGGGTACCAAGGATGGTCACTAGGAAGAGAAATCCCAGTTTCTGACTCCCTGGGGCAAAGTAACTGGATCGGCAATTCCTTTTCCCACAAGAAAGATTTCAGTTTCCAAGTTGCAGATGAACCATTATATCCCCATGAGACCAGTCATGCAGCATCCTTATCTACCCAGCTTAACAAAGCAAGTCCGATTTTGTCTCTGTGCCACGTTGCCTTGGCTTTTCTAAGCATATTTGCTTATCCTGTGTAGGTCGTCCTCAGAAACTAGAACTGTCAAGTCATTATACTTTCAAATGTGAAGCTGCTTAGGGGTGGATTTAATTTAATAGCTGAAAACTCAGTACAAAACAAACACACTTACAACTGACATTATCAGGGAATCAATCATTAACGCTCTCGACTGGTGTTCCAAGACCCTCAAATTGCCCCAGCTATGATCTGAGAGTTCTCACTGACTCCTTCCCCCGACCGGAACCTCCACATCTAGCCAATCCCACCTGCTGCTGATTATCCCTTTTAAATAGTTGCTGGGTTAATTTCCCCCTCTCCATCCTACTCTCACTGCTGTTATATAGACCTTTATAATCTCTTGCTTGAGTTAGTTTACTTCCCAACAGGCCTCCCTGCCACAGCCAACACAACGTCTTGCCAAGGTCTTCAAGGCCTCTCGCACATTCCAGAAAGCTGGGTGCCCTGTCTGCAGCATGTGCCCCAGCCCTGTCTGTGCTCCTCAACGCAGCCTTTCAGGCTGTGCTCCAGCTCCAGGCCTCACACCTGTACTCTAATCTCAATGCCTTTGCCTCCCCTGTCTCCTCTGTCTGGAAAGTGCCTCTAGTGAGGAATTCTGGAAGGGACCCAGAGCAGCACTACTTCCTGGAAGCCTTCTGGGTCCTCCAGCCCACCAGGATTTAGGTGTCATTCTTTTCTTTCTTTGAACTTACTTATATGCTGTATTATCGTCATCTGTCCACATACCCATCTCTCCACAAATCTGAGAGTTCCTTTGAGTTAGATTCTATGTTACATTCACACACTCTGCACTTAGCACAGGGTCAGGCACTGTGTTTTACATGAATAGTTGAAGCTTAAAATTCTTAAAATTTATCCTAAAATTTTCAGAATACATCTGTATTGGTAATAGCCATATCCAAGGTGTGTGCGAGCTCAGTCATGCTCAACTCTTTGCAGCCCCGTGGACTGTAGCCCACCAGGCTCCTCTATCCTTCTTGCCCCTCCCCAGTCTCCAGAAATATTTCTACTATCAACAGCATTCAGAAGGCCTGCAAAAGACAGTTTCTATGACAAGAAAAGCTGCTGGAGGTAAAACAACAAATAACAATGAGAGAATCCATATAACACAAAGAAAGAAACCTTTAAGAAAATTAAATCATAAAAACTAGATGTTTGGTTAAAAAGGGGTCCTATGTATCACAATAAAACCCCAAGACAGTAATGGCAGTGAAATGTGAATGGATGCTGCTTACCTACACAATGCTGGAGATTGTGTATGGAGAGCACTGTAGGTCTTTTCCAAAACAAATATTAAATGCCAAAATGATCATCCTTAGAGTAGAAAGGATGATGTTAACTTGTGTTTAAGAACCAACAAGGAAAGAAGAGTAACAAAATTAATTCAAGTATTTTTGCCTGCACTTTGAGCCAATCACTGCAGCTCCAACACCACACAGTCCAGAGTGAGTGAAGTCAATAGTTTCAAGTTAGGGCCAGAAACAGTCTTGGCTGCTCCGTGGCCACCTTTGTAGCTTATTTAGATTTTATTAAAACTCATTTGTTATCAATATGTGTTTTGTTTCCACGCAACTAAAACTAAATAAATCACGGAGAAGAAAAAAAAATCCATGGAAAAAAAAATCTAGAAACTAAATATAAGCCATCTGATTTATACTTATGGAAACCAAAAAAGCATTTTGGCATTAAAAAACATTTTCATTTTAAGGTGCAATGCTTTTAAGGTATTATATAATTACTCTTACTGAGAGCACACTTTTTAGCTTTGTCAGATTCTCTGTTGGAATTATAATTCCAGACTGAGCAAAGAATTCTATCAAAACTCTATTATCATATTAAAACACTTGATCATGTGTTCCCTCAAGATTCCCAACTTTCTATTTCTGAGAAGAGAACAGATTTAATGAGATATTTTCAAAGTAGAGCTGGTAAAGGGAGTATTTACGAAAAGCACTGCCAAAAAGACAATTCATTTGGTAGACATAGAAAAGGCAAATTTTACCACATATACTGGAGCTATGGATATTAAATAATCATCTCTGAATAAACTCTATCAATCAATATGGTCCTTTTGGTCTAAACTGAAGACAGTATTGTATTCAGTATTGTCTAAAGGAAATCTCTAAGGTCAACCAGCAATTAACTGAAAGGTTTTCACTGAAAATCTTATTGACTACTTTCATATCAGACAGCTTCTTGGTTATTATACTTCATGGACTAAGTAGGTGCCAAGACATTAAACTGTCAATAATCTATTAATACTGGACTGTTCTGTTCGCTTTCCCTGAATCTGCAGGCAAAGTTATTCAAGCCAAGGGTCTGCTGAGAACTAATGCAAATTCACCAATCCGATATGGAAATCATATCTTTATTACTTCCCAGTTTAAGTGCCTAGGAGGATTGAAACATTATAACAAAAACAGATAATAAATGTTTATTCAGATGAGTTAAATTATTTTTTTAAAGAAACTGCTGAAGGGATGGGGAATATGTCTTGGAATCTGACTTTTCTTCTAAGTCATATTTAACAGTTTCTAAATTGAATGTAATAAACACTTTACAAAGAGAAATCAGAAGTTATTTAAAGTGAGCCTCATAGGTCCCTGCCACTCAGCATCTGGAAAGCAGTTATACACGATGTGGGGGGTGGGGGGGCAGAATTTTTAATGAATTTAATAGAGAAAAGCACTTTAATTAAATGCTGTCAGAGTGGATTGTATTAATGACTGTACACAGAGGAATTTAAAGCAGCCAAGTTTATTTAGCAAATAGAAGCTGGGCTTTCGAAGCCTGCAAGTATTTATGTTTCTGCCATTGCAGTACATCTAAAAGATGATGATGGTGCCAAATGAAACTGTTGAGTTATTAGATATGATTTTATTTATTGTGCATTATTAAAGTTTTCAAAGGCCTCAGGAGAATTAATTTCATTTTCAAAATGAAATACCACATCTGATCAGAAAGGGTTAAGAAATATGAATACTGTCCCCCAGTTTTTCCTGGGCCCTGGAATTTTGATGCAGCTGAGTGGCTATGGAGACAACCTTCCCTAAGTTCACCCAGCCAGAATTCACATCATTGCACAGTACTGCAAACAAATCAATGACAATATTTCTTCTATGATTTCTTCTTCTGTTTTCCTCCCCACCCGGTGCTTTGCCACTAAACATAATTCACTCTCTTTCACATAGCAATAAGCTGAAAAAATGACCAAAGCTCCTAAAAATCTCCATGAAAATTTGGTTGCTATAACTTTTTAAATGAAAAACATGAGTAGCACAAACTTCTCCAAAGGAAAAGGTATCAAATGTTTGACTTGAGGAAAACAGAGAAAAATGGGTCTTCCTCAGTGTCTTCTACTCAGAGGTTGACCACAGAACAAACCTATTATTAATGATAATATTTTAAAAATAAACAAAGAATATGTGAGCCTTAATGCATGAAACCTGTAAAAGATTGAAAAGCTGGTCTGGCTGGAAAATACTATGTGTGTGTCAAAATGATTTTCTCTACCGTTTGTAAAAATGTAATTATCCATGATATGCTATTATCCCTGATAGGCTACAAGGGTGAGGGATTTCAAGTAAATCCACTGGAAGCTAAGGATTCGCCTTTGGTCTTCATCCCTGACACCACCACGTCTCTGAGATCACAAACCTCTGCCATGACTTACCACATCCTTTTTGCAGTTATATATACTCTTTCGGGCTGTCTTTAGATTTTAATTTAAAACAGGAGGAAGGGGGAGGAGGGAAACGTGAGGACTGAAGCAAAAAACAAAACATAAAATCCAGCACCTATTTCCTTTCAAGAACAGAGTAATGATCACAAATGGAGACTTTCAACTTTCTAAATAAATAACCTAATTTTTAATCCTTCCCCTCTCCCCATCCCCCATCCAAGCTATTTATTAATATCGTATGTTTGATCTGTGTCTTTGTAGTTCTGGAACTTATAAGCAACTCTGCTTTCCCCAGCTGTGCCAAGATGTTGCAGACTAGTCTTTGAAATGCTGCAAATGCAGATGAATGTGACATAAAATAAAAGCTGATTACAGGCACGTTCTACATGTGAGTGATGGCAACACAGAGGACGTTACATGTTCATAGAGTGTACTGGACAATGCTGCTTCAAATATGCAAATACAAAGAGACTATTGGAGTACAGAGTGCCATCCTTAGCATATCTATTTCTAGGAGCTCCAAATAAACTAGTTGATATCTTGCAAGTAAAGTGACAAGAAAACTTCTCCCTTGGTACATCAGTAGTTCTAAAATACAGATATATCAAAGAATCGTCAACTGATAGAACATACTGATACATTTGATCCAGATTATGTTTTACAAGCAAAAGAATCCGTCAATTTGGTTCTCTTCTTTCATTACTAAGGAAACAACTGTATTAAAGTACTACACACACTGTTTGACTACTTTAGCTCTATCTCTTTGGGAGGTTTTCATTTCGTATGAAGCACAAACTCAAATAAGGATTTCTCTCAAAAGTACTCCTAAAATTACACCTACATGGAAATGCTTGACATTTGTCGACCACAATTCCCTGTTTGCTCTTCTAACACCACACTTATGAGTACACTGTTGACATGAATTGTCAAAAAAGCTGAAATGAGAAAAACTATATTTAAGAAACCATTTGCATGTATATATTGTACTTAAACAGTATATGCTCACTTTGGCACATTCTGTTCATTCAGATCGTAATAGAAATAGGAAGGCCTTTCCATATCCACATATATTTAA
This sequence comes from Capra hircus, assembly GCF_001704415.2. Lineage (NCBI taxonomy): Eukaryota > Metazoa > Chordata > Mammalia > Artiodactyla > Bovidae > Capra > Capra hircus. Next base: position 48,064,952 of record NC_030809.1, on the reverse strand, counting down.
GCATTCATATCATAGATTTTAGCTCCCTAAGTTTAGAGTACTTTAAAAAAAATAATTGACTCCTCATTTTGAAGTGCACTGTGAGGGTTCACTTCATCAAATCTAAGAAAGTACTCTATTAAAATAACTTCCCGTTTTCACCCAAATCTGTTGGGTGTTTGGCACCAGGGAATCCCAGACTATGAACTCATTATGTACATGGTTCTGATTCTGCAAAATGAATCTAACCAGATACTCAAGTTAGCCTTTTATACCACATACAGAAGGCAATACAAAGACAAGCGCCATGAACATGAAGAAACGGATTTAAACTAAAGGAAAGCATGAAGGGGAAAGAGTAGAAACAACTACTGCTTAAATATATAACTATTTTTGATGAGTCAGACAGTAGACAATCTGTCTGCAATGTGGGAGACCTAGGTGTGATCCCTGGGTCAAGAAGATGCCCTGGAGAAGGGAACGGCTACCCACTCCAGGATCCTTGCTGGAGAATTCCATGGACAGAGGCTACAATCCACAGGGTCACAGAATCGAACACAGCTGAGGTACTAACACTTACTTTGACACCTGAGTGAACAAGTGAGCTGCAATACCAATCAGCCATTCAGTTCTGGAAACACCTAACCTTTCTTTCATACAATGGTTTTTAGCATATCTTACTTATGAAACGTAAGTACATGGATATCCACAAGGCTTTAAAAAAAAAATCTAACTGGAGTCTATTCAGTGTTATGCTGGTAAATATTTAACAACTGGCTCTCTAGAGAAAAAAAAAGTCCCAACTGAATCATTTGCCAGTTCTTGTAGTGTGAATAATTTGACCAAGGCCAGTTCCATTCTACTAACAATGTTAAAACCAGCTTCCAAAATTCCTAAAAACATCAATTCCTGCTCACTGTGTAAGCTTACTCCAGTACACCCTGATCTGTTATAGAAAGTGATACTCATACCTCCTAGGCTTTCCAGACTTGGTCACTGGAATTCCTTCACCTGATCCAACTTACCTGTCATTTTCCCAGCCCCAGAGTGATCAGGATGACCTTGATGTGATACACAATTCCCTAAAAGATTCCATGTCAAGAGGTGAAGGGTTATATGATTTGCAGTGAATTCAATCTAGAAACAACTTGTGAGGAAATTGAACTTGTGACCTCAGAACTGTCAAATCTATCTAGTTTTCTTGATCTCCCATTTCTAGGGTTAAACCGAGTAATAATAAAATAAATGAATTTCAGAACTCTGGCAGTTTTCCTTTCATTGAAAGTAAGTTTGTCTATCATTACAAGGGGAAGTTCCAGACTTCGACTTAATAAAAATCAGCAGTAGTTTTCAGCTACATTAGATTTCCACACTAACCAAAAACATCTGAGAAGCCACAGTAGGTAGGTTTGGCTATGACAGTTTAAAACTCAGTGGCTGGCTTTCTCTTGTAATTGTCATAACTATCAGTCATAAGAAAATCAACTGTATCTCTCTGAGCCCATATAAGGTGTTCATAATTTGTTACTTTGTTGCTAATTTGTTTTTCTGAAATGCACTTAAACCTCCCAGGGGCAATGTATTTTATTTTTTGTTTTTTCATTTGCATTAAAATCCTCAAGGATCAGGATTAAAATCCTGAGGATCAGAAATAGATGAACCAATTTACAGAATCAGTGTTTCAGATGGAGATCACCTAATCCATAACCTGCTGCTGCTAAGTCACTTCAGTCGTGTCCGACTCTGTGCGACCCCAGAGACCAGGCTCCCCGTCCCTGGGATTCTCCAGGCAAGAACACTGGAGTGGGTTGCCATTTCCTTCTCCAATGCATGAGTTTACAAAACAGCAAAAGGAAACTCTAAAGGATAAAACTCCTGTCCAAAGTCACATGACCAGCCCTGTGACTGGAGTCAAGGTCACTTCCAGGCCCTTTTCTTTACTCTATCATCTTTTTTCCCATTTGGTCAAAGGTTCATTGAAAATAGAAATAGAAAGTGGCTTCTTTCTTTACAAGATGCTCTGGTTCCTGAAACAGTGAATAGAAAGGCTTGCATGTGTGCATGCTAAGTCGCTTCAGTTGTATCTGACCCCTTGTGACCCTATGGACTGTAGTCCTCCAGGCTCCTCCATCCATGGGATTCTCCAGGCAAGAATACTAGAGTGGGTTGCCATGCCCTCCTCCAGGGGATCTTCCTGACCCAGGGATCAAACCCACATCTCCTACACTGGGAGGCGAGTTCTCTACTAGCGCCACCCAAGACAACTGAATAGGCTTATGGACTCTACTAAACCATAGTCCGAATTCTAGATTAAGGCAAGGCAGAGGGAAAATGAAGTCTGTTTAAAAACGTAATCTCTGTGAGTAAAAGGGAAAGCTGCTCTCTCTATATATGAAATTCTGTTTTATTTACTATTATATACATAGTGCCTAGACCAATACCTGGCACACTGAGGGAGCCCAACCAATATTTGTTGAATAAATAAGCAGCACCCTTGCAGTGGAAGCATATAGCCTTAACCCCTGGACCACAGGGAAGTCCCAGTTTTATCAGTTAATTTTAATCATCTTTACCAAAAGCCAGACTTTGCTAGATGCCTATAAAAGTATAAAGAAAGGTATTTCCTTCTCACAGATGAAATATGACAAGGAACTTCATTAAAACAATGACACCTCAATGTCCACAGTGTCTTCATTTAAGTTTATTGCTGTTTTTTTGTGGGTGAGAGAGAAGGCACGATGCATGCGGAAGGCACTGACTCAGTCTATTTTGCTTCCCTCAACTTGCTCCACATTGCTCATATTTAATCAGTTTTCCCCGACACAAAATTTATTAGCTAATGCCCTAAATTCTTTCAGCTTGAAAAAAAGTGTTTCAGATTACTGAAAAAAAGAAGAGTGTAAGGAAAGAAGAAAGTAGAGAAGGAGGAAGAAAATAGCCACACTGAGTTGGCTAATAGAACAATGGCAAGAAGATACACTAACAATTCCATAGCAATATGCTGATCCATTTTTTTAAAGACAACTAAGCTTTATGTTCAAAAATATTACATTTAGTATCATTTTCCTATCAGAACATCAAGAAAAGGCCACGGTACTAAAGGTTTTATAATGTTCCTATCTTTATTTAATTTCAGCAGAAGGAAAAGAATATGACAATGTACATGAGGAGTACCCTGCTGTCCCTAAACCTTTAAAAATAGGCATCAGTTCAGTTCAGTTCAGTCGCTCAGTCATGTCCAACTCTTTGCGACCCCATGAATCGCAGCACGCCAGGCCTCCCTGTCCATCACCATCTCCCGGAGTTCACTCAGACTCACATCCATCGAGTCAGTGATGCCATCCAGCCATCTCATCCTCTGTTGTCCCCTTCTTCTCCTGCCCCCAATCTCTCAAATAGCCATAAAGAAATGTAATTTATACTAGCAATGTTAGTGGTTTCCAAGCACTGAGCAGTGCAGAAGCTTCCATCAGTGAGAAGTACTGGTCCTGATGTAAGTAACAGAGCTAATCCTGCTTCTTCTCTTCATCCACAGAGTAGCACTAGGTAAAGCACCTTCTACTCAGTTTTAGGAGCTGAAAAACAAGGGGTCTACCAGTAACCCACAGCAGGACCTGAAGAGATTGTACTGCCTCTTGAAAATGCAATTAAACTGTTATTTAAGGAACACAACAATTATGGAAGAGCAAGTTACTCAGGAATACAGGGTTCTTTGTGCTCCCCGGGACAGGAAAAGCCTGGGAGAAGTGGAACCCAGCTGCCTGACATTTCACTTCCAACCAGTAGCTAACCCTAGATTTTTAATTTGGAAGGTGGTGTGTTGTGAAGTTTTCGTCACTCATAGGGCGAGTTCTGCTCAGCAAAAACACTGGAACAACCCCATGAAGAATGAGAAGTAGAAAGCTAACTCCAACTATTAAAACAATAAACCTAGCAAATCAGTGACCCCACTTTAAAGCAGTAAATAGATAGACCCAGAACAGATTACTATAAAATTTTAATTCCTATCTGGATCTATAACACAGTGCCTGAAAGCATGGCCATCCATGATAAATGTTAGAAAAATTATAATGAACTATAAAGGCATTACACTTTGGATACACAAAAACTTGAAATCACTCTTAGGTATTGGATTCCTACTGCTTACATGTCCACAGCACTTTTTATATTGAACAAGTCACATAAATCTCTTTTGACATGAGAATTTTATATTAGACTTGTTAATCATATCTGCTACTATCTACCGTGACAGATGCAGGACTACTAAATGGCCTTAACTTTCCAGTCCAAAGACAGACCATTCGCAGGTTACCTGCAGATGGTACGCAGCCAGCTAGCTTTCCATTCCCCATTCTCCTGGAGCTTATTCTAACCATGTGCCCAACAAAGCTCTTCCTCTAAAATGCAGTGACCTCCAAATTGAGCATTCACATTACTGGTTGGGAATTAAGTGTCAAGAAAGTTTGCCTTCATGGGGATAAGGTGGGCCAGTCAATTTCTCTCTTACAAGAATCTAAAGTTGTAAATAAGGAGTGGATAACTTAAGCTGCATTTGATAAAAGCATACAGAAAAGTTGTGAAGTAGAGCAGAGGTGATGGGCAGGCCAAGGCTTTGGGAAGCTTGGAATTACAGTTCAAAGATGCTATGAGTAGTAAGCAGAAGTCATGTGGTAGAGAAAATATTGAGCAAAAGGTAAATAAGATAATAGAAGAAAGAAAACGATGATAGCAGGAAGAAGCTGGCAATGGAAGAAGATATGTTATACCCAGGATAGCAAAGGAGAGGGCGAATCCATGAACTACACAAATTCCAAGTCCCAGGTTCAGAGAAACCTACAAATATTCATAGTGCTACAGGTGGATTTTCATCAAGTTCTATCTCCCTCAATTTCTTTTCATATATATCCAATATTTAAGCTGGAATTTCTACGCTGTGTCCAAAAAATACTTTAAGAAACTTTAAAATTTAAAAAGTAGACAAACAACTTGCTGAAATCTCTAAAGAAAGCAAAGCCACAGCTAACGTCCAATCTTCCAGGTACCAACTTTAAGGAAATTGTTCAACTATTCGACATCACCACCGTGAAAAACCTGTTCGCTATACTTTGGAAGAAGCTGAACCTGAGATAGAAATGTCTATGTTCTAGAATAAAGAGTTCATTCTAAGTAACCTCCAAATCTTTCTATATTCCCAGTGACAAATTTAAAAGCTTGGATGTGCTGAAAGGCTAACTAGTAACAAAGAAATGAAGAACCTCTCCAAGTTAAATAAATGCCTGCAGGATAACATTATGTGAATATGGAAAAGGCTAGTGTGGCTCTCGACTGATGGTCAGGGCCTCTCAAAGTTTACCCCAATGAGGACTTCCTTATACCCAACTGCTGTAATCGTTCGTCTAAAACAGCAAGCATCTCTCTGCACATTTCCTCATGACTCAGGTAGAGTTTCAAACCTCTAGAGCCATATTCACACAGCAGGTTTTG